>NC_046161.1:32170194-32419787 GCF_011064425.1 Rattus rattus | reverse complement strand
CCTGTGGACTTGTGCCTTGAGTTCTGGGCAGGTCACTTTTACCGAAAAGTTGGTCTTACCTGTGGTCCCGAGGCTCAAGTTGCTTCATGGGGTGCCTTACGGGCTCTCCTTGGCCCAGCAGTGACCAGGAAGATCTCGCCGCCCCTTCAGGATCCTCGGTGCACCAGGGTTCCAGATGGTTTCTGGTGCTTTCCTCTGGAATCAGTAATGTGTGCAGAGAGTAGTCTCTTCTGGTTTTGCAGCCGTGTCTGCCTCTCTGAAGGTTTAGCTCTCCCTCCCACGGGATTTGGGTGCAGAGAACTGTTTATCCGGTCTGTTTCCTTCAGGTTCTGGCGGTGTCTCAGGCAGGGCTCTTGCTGCTCCTGGGCCCTCCCCCACAGGAACCCAGAGGCCTTGTACAGTTTCCTCTTGGTCCAGGGATGTGGGCAGGGGTGGGCAGTGTTGGTGGTCTCTTCACTCTGCAGCCTCAGAGTGCCCCACCTGACCAGGCAGTGGGTCTGTCTCCACAGGCTCTGGGAGCAGAGAGCTTTTTCGCAGGGCCCGGGATCCTTGGTGTGGGACTTCAGGTAAACACAGGGCGTGCCTGGTCCTAGGGATTCTGCCTCTGTTTTCCGATTCCACCAGGCAAGTCCTTGCAGCAGATAAGTTAGTCTTACCTGTGGTCCCGAGGCTCAAGTTCGCTCTCGGGGTGCTGCCCACGGGCTCTCCACGGCGGCAGCGACCAGGAAGATCCAGAGTGTCCGGTTTTATACTGAGTTCTTTCATCCTCTTGAACTTGAGCTTTGTGCAAGGTGATAAATATGGATCTATCTTTAATTTTGTACACAGATACCTTTAGTTAGACTGGCACCATTTACTAATAATATTTTCTGTTTTCCATTTTATATTTTTGGTTTCATTGTCAAAGATCAAGTGTCCATAAGTGTCTGAGCTTATTTCTGGGTCTTCAATTCTATTCCATTGATCAACCTGCCTGACTTTGTACCAATACCACGCAGTTTTTCTCACTATTGCTCTGTAGTTGAGTTGAGGTCAGAGATGGTGATTCTCCCCAGAAGTTTTTGTTGTTAAAAAATATTTTTGCTATCCTGGGATTTTTGTTTTTCCACGTGAAATTGAGAATTGTTCTTTTCATATCTGTGAAGATGTGTATTGGAATCTTAATGGTGATTCCATTGAATCTATAGATTGCTTTTGATCAAATGACCATTTTTACTATGTTAATCCTACCAATCCATGAGCAAAGATCTTTCCATCTAAGGTGTTCCTTAATTTCTTTTTTTAGGGATTTGTAGTTATTTTCATACAGATCTTTCAGTCACTTGCTAAGAGTTACACCAAGATATTTTACACTATTTTTGACTATTGTGGAAGATTTTGTTTCCCTAATTTCTTTGTCAGTTTATCATTTTGTAGAGGAAAACTACTTATTTGTTCGAGTTAATATTATATCCATCCACCTTGCTGAACTTGATTCTCAGCTGTAGAAACTCTATGGTAGATTTTTGGAGTCTCTTATGTATACTATCATATCATCCCCAAATAGTGATACCTTGGCTTCTTTTCCAATTTGTATGCCCTTGATCTTATTTTGTTGTCCTACTGCTGAGGCTAGAACTTTAAGTACTATATTGAATTCATACAGAGAGAGTGGCAGTCTTGCCTTGTTCCTGATTTTAGTGGAATTGATTCAAGTATCTTTCCATTTAGTTAACCTTACCTGCATTCCTGAGATGAAGCCTACTTGATTGTAATGAATGATGGTTTTGATATGTGGGCTAGAATATAATTGAGGATTTTTGCATTGATATTCATAAACAAAATTAGTCTGAACTTCTCTTTCTTTGTTGGGTCTTTGAGTAATTAGGTATCAGAGCAACTTGCCACATCATAGAATAAATTAGGTAGTGTTACTTCTGTTTCTGTGGTATGGAATAGTTGAGGAGTGTTGGTGTTAGCTCTTCTTTGAAGTTCTGGGCTTCTTTTGGTTGGGAAATTTTTAGTGACTTCTAATATTTTAGGAAATATAGGACTGTTTAGATAGTTTACTTACTCCTGATTTAACTTTGGTACATGGTATCTATCTAAAAAGTCATACATTTCATCTAGACTTTCCACTTTTGTTGAGTAAAGGCTTTTGAACTATGATTTGATTATCTTTTTTAATTTCCTCAATTTCTTTTCTTATGTCTCCCTTTTCTGATTTTGTAAATTTTGGTACTGTCTCTATGTCCTTTAGTTAGATTGGCTAAGGGTTTATTAATCCTGTTGGTTTTCTCAAAGAACCAGCTTATAGTTTTGTTGATTCTCTGTATCATTTTCATTGGTTCTAATTGGTTGGTGTCAGGTCTGAATTTGATTATATCCTGCCTTGTAATCCTCTTGGGTGTGGTTGCTTCTTTTTGCTCTATGGCTTTCAAGTATGTTGTTAAGTTTCTAGTGTAGGATCTCTCCAATTTCTTTATGGAAGCACTTAGTGCTAAAAGTTTTCTTCTCAGCTCTGTTTTCATTGTGTCCCATAATTTTGGGTATGCTGTGTCTTCATTTTCATTGAATTCTAGAATGTCTTTATTTTCTTTATTTTTCCCTGACCACAATACTAAGTAGAGAGTTGTTCAGTTTCCAAGTGTATGTGGGCTTTCTGTTTTTGTTGTTATGGAAGTCTAGCCTTAGTCCTTTGTGATCTGATAGGAGAAATGATTTTTTTTCAATCTTCCAGTATCTGTTGAGGCTTGTTTTGTCATCAACTATATGGTCAGTTTTGGAGACGGTACCATGAGGTATTGAGAAGAAGGTACATTCTTTTGTTTTAGGGTGAAATATTCTGTAGATTTCTGTTAAATACTTTGGGTTCATAACTTTTATTAGTTTCAATGTGTCTCTGTTTACTTTCTGTTTCAATGGCCTGTCCATTGATGAGAGTGGGGTGTTGAAGTTTTCCACTATTATTGTGTGAGAAGTTCAGTGTGCGTTTTGAGCTCTAGTAAAATTTCTTTAATGAATGTGGGTGCCTTTGCTTTTGGAAAATATGTATTCAGAATTGAGAGTTCATCTTGGTGGATGTTTCCTTTGATGTATATGAAGTGTCCTTCCCCATCTCATTTGATAACTTTTGTTTAAAAGTCTATTTTATTGGATGGAAGAGCAGCAACCCCAGCTTCTTTCTTGGAACCAATTTTTCTGGAAAACATTTTTCCAGACTTTACTCTGAGATAGTGTCTATCTTTTCTTGGATGTGTGTTTCTTAAATACACAAAAATGTTGATTTCTGCTTGCATATCCAGTCCATCTACCTTTTTATTGAGGGGTTGAGTTGAGTTTGCTGATGCTGAGAGACACTAAAGACAGATGATTGTTAGTTCCTGTGTTTATTGTTGGAACTGGTATTATTCGTGTGTGATTTTCTCCTTTTTGTTTATTGTGAGATGATTTATTTACTCTTTTTTTCTTTCTTGTAAATACTCTTATTGTATTGGAGTTTCCTTCTAGAATCCTCTGTAGGCCAGAATTACTAGATATATATATTGTTTAAATTTGTTTTTGTCAAGGAATATTTTGGTTTTGTTATGGTTGAGAGTTTTGTTGGGTATAAGTTTTGTTCTCTACATGACCTCTGTACAGTATCTTATGACTTTTAGGGTCACTGTTAAGAAGTTTGATATTATTATGATAGGTTTCCTTTACATGTTACTTGGCCATTTTCCTTTAAACTTTTAATATTCTTTTTCTGTTCTCTGCATTTAATGTTTTGAATATTATTTGACAGGAGGAATTTCTTTTCAGGTGCAATAGAGTTAGTGTTCTGTAGACTTTTTTTTAATACTTTTATAGACATCTGTTTCTTTAAGTTGTAGAAGTTTCCTCCTATGCTTTTGTTGAATATGTTTTCTGGCTGGAAAGTTTTACTTTCTTCTTTTCCTATTATTCTTAGGTTTGGTCTTTTCTTCATGTGCTGACTTCCCTCGATGTTTTGAGTTAAGAGTTTATTATACTTTGTATTTTATTTGACCTGTGTATTAATATCTTCTATGCTATCTTCTATACCTAAGATTCTCTCTTCTATCTTTTGTATTCTGTTGGTGATGCTTGCATTTGTAGCTCCTGACCTCTTTCCTAGGTTTTTCATTTCCAAGGTTACCTCTATTTGTGATTTCATCATTGTTTCTATTTCCATTTTTAGGTCGATACCCGCTTTGTTAAATTCCTTCACCTGTTATATTATATTTTGTGGTATTTATGTGAGGGATTTATTTGTTTCCTCTTTAAGGGTTCCTACCTGTTTAACTGTATTTTCCTTCATTTCTTTGAGTTATTTTTATACCCCTTACAAGTCTCTATTATGTTCATGAGATGGGATTTTAGGTCAGCATCAAGCTTTTCAGGTGTTTTAGGTTATCCAGGGTTCACTGTGTTGGGAGAGCTGCTTCTGATGGTGTGAAAGGATATTGGCTTCTGTTTCTTATGATTTGATGCCTGCCTTTTGCCATCTGGTTATCTCTGGGGTTAGCTAGCCTGAGTGTCTCTGTCTGGAACTTGCCTTTGTTATCTCTGCTTGAAGTAGATCTCCTGGGAGATTGGTGGCCCTGGCTACAGCCAATCTCCTGGGAGACCGGAAGACTGTGGGCTGTTGAGAGGAGCAGACATGCAGATCTGTCCCAGTAGAGGTACAGATAGGAATGGATATATGGTTTGAGAGGGGCAGTGTGGTCCTTCATCTGCTGGGCTCCTCAGGGGTCCCAGGTACTGTGATTATTTAGGGAGATGTCTTACCTGCTGCCCTGGCTATAGTAGGTCTCATGGGAGACTCGCAGATTTGTGGTGTTGAGAGGAGAGGGGAAGACATATGGATCAGCCCTGGTGCAGGTACTATGTTGGTAGTTTTAATGCATCTTTTAAGCCTATTTGTACTCTTTGAAGATTTTTGTATATTGATATATTTTTAAGATTAAAAAATCTAGTGCCCTATTACTTCCAAAGTTTCAATATTTTACTAATTTAATAGTATTTATTCTAATGGACTCTTAGGAATGCTTCCTTGACCATCTGCCACTAGTCCCATAGCAGCTGTGTTCCTCTGTGGACATGTCTATCATAACATGTATCCTTTGTCTGCCTGACTATCTCTTTCTAACCTCCACATCCAGATGACATTTCTGCCTGCAAACATGAAATATTTCTTCATGCCAAACCACACCCATATCTAAATAAAATTTTATTGGATTTTTTATTTATTTACATTTCAAATGTTATCCCCTTTCCTGTTTTCCCATTCATAAACCCCCATTCCATCCTGCCTCCCCCTTCTTCTATGAAGGTGTTCCCCCATCCATCAACCTATCCCTTCCCACCCCACGCTGACATTCCCCTACACTGGAGTGTTCAGCCTTGGCAAGACAAAGAATTCTCCTCTCATTGGTGCCCAACAAGGCCATCTTCTACTAAATAAGCTGCTAGAGCCATGGCTCTGTGCATATGTACTCTTTGGATGGTGTTTTAGTCCCTGAGGGCTCTGGATGGTTGGTATTATTCTTATGGAGTTGCAAGCCCCTTTAGCTCCTTCAGTCTTTTCTCTAACTCCTACAATGGGAACCCCGTTCTTAGTTCATTGATGTTTTTGTGATTGGGTTACCTCACTCATGATGATATTTTCTAGTTCATTCCATTTGCCTATGAATTTCATGAAGTCATTGTTTTTCATAGCTGAGTAGTGCTCCATTGTGGAAATGTACATTTTCTGTATCCATTCCTCTGTTGAGTGACATCTGGGTTCTTTCCAGCTTCTGGCCATTATAAATAAGGCTGTATGAGCATAGTGGAACATGTGTCCTTGTTATATGTTGGAGCATCTTTTGGGTATATGCTCAGGAGTGGTATATCTGGGTCTTCAGGTAGTACTATGTCCAATTTTCTGATGAACCTCCAAACTGATTTTCAGATTGGTTGTACCAGCCTTAAATCCCTATAACAATGGAGGAGCGTTCCTATTTCTCCACATCCTCACCAGCATCTATTCTCACCTGAGTTTTTGATCTTAGCCATTCTGATTGTTGTGAGGTGGAATCTCATGGTTGTTTTCATTTGCATTTCCCTGATGACTAAGGAAGTTGAACATTTCTTTATGTGCTTCTCAGCCATTCAATATTCCTCAGTTGAGAATTTTTTTTTTAGCTCTGTGCCCCATTTTTAATAGGGTTATTTGATTCCTTGGAGTCTACCTTCTTGCGTTCTTTGTTTATATTGGATATTAGCCCTCTGTTGGATGTAACATTGGTAAAGATCTCATTATCCCTATTCTAATAATGCCAAATGCTTTTGTCAAGATCAGGAGAAATGAATATCCTAGAACAGTATTTATAATTCTAGAACTAATATTAGATGCCCTGCTGGGTGCTGGGTACCTAGAACTATGAAATACATTTCTGTGAGTTAAACAAAAATAAACTATTTAATGTTTATAAGTTTACTGTCTAGATTTAGCAAAGATCCTATAGCTAATACAGAACTATTTCATTATATTAACCTAGTAAGATAAAAATGAAACCAAAATCTACATGAGCCTCAGCAATCCTGTCATTGTCATGAGACATTACTAAGTTGTTTTGGAAGAGTACAATTTTGATTTCTTTTTTTTTTTTTGGAAAAAAATCTTCTTTGAAAATAACTGGATAAACAAAGAGGTCAGTGCTCAAGGTGAAATGTGAAATGTCTATCAATGAACAGAGAAACACTGAATGATTCTACTTGTAAACAATAACATAGCAAGCAAGCAAACAGAATTTGCCTGGTTCAAGTGGAGAACAGAATGTTGATCACATGATGAGAGATATGGACACATTAAGAAGTTGTTCAATGAGTAGAATTATGTATTAGTATTGAATGGATACCTTATAAAGATGATATTCTATGGTATAATTTGTGTAATTAACAATGTGATATTTTTACTCAAAAATTAAAGAAATAGTTCTCACAGTAAACATTTAGAATACAAAAAATAAAGCAAGTAAACAGAAAACATGAATTTACATGGCTTTGGGATATGGTGGAAATATTATTCTGATTGTCATCATGATCTCATGATGGTTTGAATATAGAAGAACAGATTATATCATAGAGACAGTATGTGCCACCCACTGCATATCTACTTTAACAGCTGTGTTAACAGATCAACAAAGAAAACTTTGTTCCATGAAATAATTTTGGTATTTTGCTAATGAATATTTCTTTCTAAGAGGTGCCGTAGGTTAAGATACAGGAGAGAATTTTTGAAATTTCCTACATTGCCAAAGTCATGCAAATATGCAGGCAGTTTTCAGAAAAGAGTAAGCAGATGCCTTTAGAGAATATGCCAGAACTGACTTTAGACAAAAGCTGGTCACCAAAGTTTGATCGGAAATCCCCAACTGATGTCAAAGCCACAGACTCTGGACAAGATAATGGAGCTTCCGTGGTAGGATCAGCATTTATTGAGTCTCGTAAAAAGCAACAAAGAGAGAAAAGGCTACACTTCTGTTTGCATTCATGACATTGTATCATTAAGAGTGATAGGGACTGGCTATCTTACATGGGATGTGTTTCAAGTTGAGTCACTGATTGGTTGGTCATTCCCTATATCTCTGCTCCATCTTTATTCCTGAGCGTATCGTAGGCAGGACAAGTGTTGGTTTGAAGATTTTATGCATAGATTGATAGTCTGATACTATTACTGGTAGTCCCACCTGGCTACAGGAGGTAACTACTGCAGTCTCTATGTCTCCTACTAGTAGGAGTCTCCTGTAGGATTACCCCCACAGACTCCACAAAACCACTTCTGTTTCATGTCTACACTTACTGCCAGAGATATCGATTGCCATTCTCACTCCCAGACCTGTCCTATAATTCCTCTAGTTTCTTTGGGTCTGTGGACTATAGCATGGCTATCCTATATGTTATGACTAATGTTCACTTATAAATGAGTATATAACCTGTGTATCATGAATTTCAGTTGCCTCACTCAGGATGATGTTTTCTAGTTCCATCCACTTGACTACAACTTTCATGACATCCTTGTTTCTAGTAGCTGACTGGTATTCCATTGTGTAGATGTACCACATTTTCTTTATACATTCTTCAGTTGAAGGGCATCTGGGACGTTTACAGTTTCTGGCGATTACAAGTAAAGCTGCTATGAACATATTTGAGGGAGTGTCCTTGTACAGTGGGACATCTTGGTATACCCAAGAATGGTATAGCTGGGTCTTGGTGTAGAAATATTCCCCCAAGTTGAGTTTTAAAATCAACTGCCAAATGGATTTCCAAAGTGGTTATACCAGTTTGCACATCTACCAGAAATAGAGGAATGTTCCTTTTGCTCTACATCCTCACCAGCATAAGTTGTCACTTGAGTTTTTGATCTTAGACATTTTGATGGATGTAAAGTGGAATTATAGAGTTGTTTTGCTTTAATTTCACTGCTGCTTGGCCATTAGAGATTCCTCTGTGGAGAATTCTATTTTGCTCTGGACCTCATTTTTCAATTGGTTTATTTGGTTTGTTGGTATCCAATTTCTTGAGGTCATTACAAATTTTGAATATTAGTCCTCTGTCAGATGTATGGCTGGTGATCTTTTCCCATTCTGGATGCTAACACAACTGGGTATGGAGAGGCTTCATTGAGTAGCAGATGAAAGCATATATAGGGACCCATAGCCAAACATCAAGCAGTGTTCTGGCAGTCTTGTGGAAGAATAAGAGATAAAACTGGGAGAACTGGTCTCACAAGACCTATAGAATCTACTAACCTGGACCCATGAGGCTCACAGAGTCAGAATTACCAATCAAAAAGCATGCAGGGGCTGGATGTAAGCCTCCTAATCATATACAACAGATACGCAGTTTGGTCTTCACATAGATGCCCTTACATTTGAATTTGAGGCTCGTCTGATTTAGTTGCTTGCCCTTGGGTCCCCTTACACTAACTGGACTACATGGTTGGACCTCAGTGGAAGAAGATGTTACAAAGACACTTCCTAAGCTTCTTCCATCTCTATGAAGCTGTTCCCGACATTTCCTGTACGTGTTGCCACACAATGTATGACCCTCTCTGGTTGCATCCTGTTGGGAGGCTTCAGGGCATTGGAAGCAATGATATATCACAGAACAGCAGGCTTCTTCCCTACAGAAAAACTCTCTATTCCACGGCTCAGTTACATCCTTCCTGTCCAGGTATCAGGGAGTGGATACTTGGATGGCTCAAAATGCTTGAATAGAAGCACTTGTTCAGTGTTTCTAGTCATTCATGCATTAACCAATCACACACAAATTTTCATGTATATGCACATTTTTAGATTGGAGGTAATTTTTTTTTAGAATAGAGCCACAGGTTGAGTTAAACAATTTTATTTATAAGCTCTATGAACCTGTAATTAACTTCTAAATGCTAATAATCTCTGTACCAAAAAAAAGGACACTCTTTTTTTCCTAAGTTTTGTTACAATGTTATGTGTTGACTACAATGGCATGTGACCACTAGGTTGCAATCTGTAATTCCTTTATTATTTCACCAGTCTTGGCAAATCTGTCTCTAGATTAAGTGCATAGCATGATCTTCACTGTAGCCATCTGTAGAAGTAAATCTTCAAATGTCTCTGGAAGCTCCTAGAGGGCACCCAGAATAACTCTGCACCTGCCCAAGTGCTCGATATACACACAGTGCATTATTTTTAATATTCCTTAACTAGCTAAATGGTTGGGCTACTCCTGAACCTCCACATGGCTAACACACTCCCCTCCAATATTCCTTAATTAATATTTGCTAAATTTATTGTTCATCTCTTCTACCCCAGACCCAATCAGGGGAGTGAGCCCTGGGACCACTTCCCTATATCTTAGATGTCTAAGAGGACTCTTAAGTCTAATCTTTCTGCGTCCATATCATGATGATTCTGCTCCTTTCTCTTCCTTTCATCCCTTGTCTCAGAAATTCAAAAGTCCTGCATCCATCTCCCTGACCAACCATTGGTTATTAGTAACTTTACTGATTAATCGAAAACCAAATGGGAACAGGTACCTCAGTGTCTGGATATGCAGATTCCTGTGTAATTTTGGAAGCTTAGTTAAGACAAAGCATTAGAACCAATCCCTAACATAATACTTCTAAGCAGAGTTAAACCCCTTCAAAGCCTTCTTTGTGGATCTGGAACATTCCTATTTTCAGGTGAGATTTATTCATCTTACCGAGGAAACATTTTTGGTTAGTATGATTTGATAGTTTCAATATTTTGGGTATCAAGCCTTTTAAAATTATGTGTATTGACAGACGTTTCTGATTGTGATCTCTAAACTAAATTACCTTAATAAAATGAATATATCTAAAAGATAGTCCCTGGTTCCTACTTGTAAGGAGATCTGTAATGCAGAAATAGAAACGTGAGGAACAGCTCCTCCCAGCAAAGAACTGACACTGTGACCACACAAATTTCCTGCGATCTCACACGCTGAACACCACTCATCCATTTTCTAGAGTTTGTTTTGCTAACTGTTCTGCATCACGCTTCCCCATTTCAAAGAATGAATTTATTATTAGAAAACCAAGTTTTAGAATCTCGTATTCAGATGCTGCCTTCTTTGAATGCTTCTGAGACAGTTTCACTGTGTAGTCCTGGCTGACGTGTAATGCAGTGTATGTAGAACAGGCTGGTATGAAACTTGCAGTGATTTGCAGTCTCTTCATCTTGAGGACTGAGATTAAAGGTGTGTGCTCCACCACATCTGGATTTTTTGCTTGTTTTGTTTATATTCTTGCTTTTTTCTGCACTAGCTTACAAATGCATTTGTGTGCATTAATCATTCATGCATAAACATGAAATCTGCAACAACTTTCTCACTGAAGGGAAGTAGCACACATCCATTGACTAGCCATCCTGAGAAAAATGTTTTATATTCAGGGACTAGAACTCTAATAGAATTTTTCCTTTCACAATACTCAAGCATTAGCCTTGAAGCCTGTTCACTCCGCAACTATCACTTCAGATATCTCTCTTAACAGGCACAGGGAAGTGCTGTGTCTGTTATCAGCTTGCTTCAAATGTGTGATAAGACTAACGACTCATATTTGTATTTTGGGGATGAGATCTGGTTTAATTGACTTATTTTATTAGCTATAACTCTGATCTAGACACAGCAAGTTATTTAGCCGAAACAATATTTGTGCAGGTTGGGCCTAGAGATTGGAAACGGCTTGGGTGGAATGAAGTCAGGTAGGCAGAGGCAACAGAATTAGTGTATCTGACGAACCAAATTAAGTCCAAACCTAGATGTGGGAATTGATCTGGCTGAATGGAAAGGTTGAATCTAGTGTGGAATGTGCCTATGGGTTGGGAGAAAGGTAGTGAAGATCCTGGGAGAATATTAAAGGTTATCTGTGGTACAACTTGGGGTGGTCAAGACTAGGTTGGAGTACTGGATGTGGGACTTTTCGAAAGTTAGATATGTAGAGTTGGGAAACAGAATTGGATAGGGAGTTAAAAAAGACTCACCTGAGCAGACCTCGGTGAATGAAATTGGAAGTGTGGAGTGAGGTTGAGTGCAGTTCAGAAAGGACCTGACTTTAGGTAGGAAGGGCTCTGATAGAAGACTAGACGTTAGTTGTAGTTCAGGTAGGGCTAGCTAGACTGGGACGAGAAATTGGATATGGATCCTGGTCTAGATCTGGAGGGTTGAAGACAAGGCATGAATATGGACCTTTTTCTTTTAAAGTATTGATTCTTTCCACATGGGTTAATTATTGAATACAAAGTTATGTTCTATGTTCTGTTTATTTTTAGCCTCCTCTACAGAATAAATGGGTTTGGTGCATATTGTTCATCAATACTCATGCTGTTATGACAAAAACCTTGTTGTAGACTTCACCTTCCACTCTCTTTCAGAAAGTATTGGAAACTGGTTTAACTTTAGTGCAATAAGGCATACCTCAAAAGATTTTACTCAGCAACCATTCATTAGAGCCACAAAGTGTGTGTGTCCAAGTACTTCCCAGGTGCTTGCATTGTGAGGATTACAGTTGGAGAAACCCTTCTTTTGACACCATTAAAACATCTCATAAATAATAGGAAAAGGCATTGGGGATTATTAGTTTCATATCTACAGTTTATGATATTTTCATAATATTAATCCTACTGATTCATGTGCATGGATGGCCTTTTCATCTTTTTATTACAACTTAGGTTTCTTTCTTCAATATCTTAAAGTTTATATTATATGTACTGTGTCTGTCTCTTGCTTAGTTAGAATTATCCCAAGATATATTGGGGAGTTATAGTGAAAGGTCACATTTCCCTGATTTCTTTAGTTTGTCATTTGTACATATGATGTTCTCTCTCTCTCTCTCTCTCTCTCTCTCTCTCTCTCTCTCTCTCTCTCTCTCTCTCTCTCTGTAGTGTTTGTGTTAATTTTGTATTCTGAAAATATTTATCAGATATGAAAGTATCTTGCGGAGTCTTTGGGGTCTCCTATCTACAAAATATTATCTGAAAATATATTTTGGCTTCTGTTTCTCCTAATTGTGTGACCTTAATCTCCTTCAGTTGCTTTATTGATATGATTTTAAATAGTGTATTTGATAGGTATGGAAGAAGTTGATAACTTTGTCTTGATTTTAGTGTGATTTTTCTTAATTTTAGGATTTTATTGGCTGTGTGCTTTCTACAGATTTCCTTTATCATGTTTGTTTTGTGCATTACATACTAGTTTATCCAGGACTTTTATCATGAAGAGACATGGGATTTTGTCAAAGGTCTTTTCTATATTTAATGAGATGGTCACATTTCTTTTGTTGTTTTGGTTGGTGATTTGCTTTGCTTTTAGTCTGTTTGGTTTGTATGGTGCATTGTGTTCATTGATTAATGTAGGTGGAACCATCCCTGAATCTCTGGTATGGTGTCAACATGATTATAGTTGATAATTTTTTATGTGTTCTTGAATTTGGTTTTCATGTATTTTAGTGAGTTTATTTGTATCTATGTTCATGAAGAATATTGGTGTATAATATTCCATTTTGTTGACACATTGTGATTTGGGTGTCAGGGTAACAATTGGGCTTCATAAAAAGAATTTAGAAATGTTCCTTTAGTATCATTTTTGTGAAATGATTTGAGACACATTATGTTATTTTCTTTGACTTTCTGGAAGAATTCTGCACTGAATTTGCCTAGTTCTGTTCTTTTGTTCAGCCATGAGATTTTTAACTGCCACTGTTACTTCAGTACTAGTTATGGATCTAAACTCTTTATTTGTTAAGATATGGAAATAAAAATGGTCCAGATATTTTTGAAAAGCCAATGTTACAGCTTTGTGAAAAAAATCCAGTAGTTCTGTAAATAGGTAGAAATGGAGATATCACATGATGTAGCAATAAACTAAGAATTTTAATATAAAAGGAGCAATGTTTACAAGACCATCAATCTTAATGCCTGAAGCATAAATTTAACCCAAGTATGATCATTTAATGACTGAAAGAACAAATTATCATATTGTCCTGTATCAGAATTTTATTCTGGTTTTAAAACAATAAGTATTGAATTCCTATTCAGTGTAAATGAACTTTACCTCAGGTTCATAGTGAGTTGGATAATTGTCTTCAAATTAATCTAAAATGTATCTGATTGGAAATGATAAACTCTGAAATTGTAAAATGATGGTTGATAAGTTTGTAAGTATTCTAAGTGTACCAGTTGTGAGCTTGGAATTTAACCAACAGGGAATGAGCTTTCTCCTTTCTGCATATGTTGGCCAACATTTTTGTTTGTTTTGTCAGTTGTGGTCAAATTTCTTCATACTGTAGGAGTCTGGTGTCTTACGAAAGATGAGTCATTGTCATCAGAGTCCATTTTTAGCATCCACCGCAGTTTACTCATGTTACCAGGCTTTTAACAGATGACACCTAGTCATGGTGGCTCCAATACTAACTCTTAGTAGAGAATCACTTTCAAGAGTTCAATTAATCAAATTGAGAGTTTCATTAGGAAACCATCTTTGTATCTTCATGATGCAATATTCATCTCTGTTAATGGACTTGGCTTCACTGCCTATGAAGCAACAAATCAGGTACAGCCATCTATCCTCCAAAACTCAATTAAAATAGCATATATATATATATATAATACAATAAAAATAGCTGAATAAAGAGTACATGAATTTGAATTTGAAGGAGAGCACAGAAAGGTTTTGAGAAGGTTTGTAGGAAGGAAAGGGAAGTGAAACATGTGGTATTTAAAATACCATCTCAAAATTAACGAAACAAAAAGTCAGATTAATAGTGACAAGCAGAATATAAAGATCATCCAGTGAGGCAAAAGATGGACAAAGAGTTTTGGTGACATTTGCCCCACATGTCCATTTTCAGGGGAACTTCACTTGAAGATAAGGTTTAAATAAAAGGCAAGAGGCATGTATATCTGCACAAAGTGTCATCCTATCCATCACTACATGTTGTTAATGACAAGTTTCTCTTCTGGCAGATAAATTGTCCCCAGTACTTTTATCTTTTCTTTTACCAGTAGGAGATGCCTAGAGAAATAAACATTTATTGGAATCTATTCTTTCAGTACTCCGATAGTCAAAGAGATAATCATAGCTGCCTGTTTATCACACATTCCAAAGGTGTCCTAAATTTTCTGTCTTTATGTCTTTAGCATTCCTGATAGATATTTTAGTTATGTTTCCTAATAATCTTGCCAAAGATGAATTGTGATCTTAACTAAACTCTCAGATGGAATAGCTTCAATATAATCATATTATCTTTATATTTTATATTACCATTCACAAAAGGAGAAAAAAAACAGAAAGATTATGAAATTGCCAACTGTGAAGTGTCCCAGACTTTTCTATCTGCTTTTGAAAAGAAAACCTAAATATATTTAGATCAAATGGCTAACTAAATCAACTCAATTTTTTTTAAACTTTCCAGACCTTGAAAAATGAGTGTGTGATAGAGTCGTTACACCTAAAACACTCAATACACTAATAATTATATGTATCAACTGACAACATTTGAAAGTGATATATTTATGTCCAGGGTAGAAAGGAAAAGTCACAGGAATTTTGTAAGATTCATATTTCATTTCTGGTGGCAGACAACTGGTGTTCACAAAGGAATGCTGGCAGCCCAGGTTTATTTTTAAAGATAGAAAAAGTATTCTCTATATTATAGGATAACATATAATGATAATAAAGCATATATCAAAAATGAAGGACATATAAACAATATAACTTCAAACTTATGAACACACGGCAGAAAGAAATATGAGAACCAAACAGATCCCCCAGAGCTTCCAGGGACAAAACCACCAACCAAAGAGTACACAGGGGGTACCAATAGCTACAGCTGGATATGTAGCAGAGGATTGCCCTATCTGGCATCACTGGGAGGGGGTCCCTTGGTTCTGTGGAGGCTTAATGACCCAGGATAGGGGATACAAGGCTGCTGAGGCAGGAGCTGGTGGGCAGGTGGGGGAGCACCCTCATAGAGGCAGGGGAAGGAAGGAGAAGATAGAGGGCTAGTGGAAGGGAAACTGGAAAATAGGATAATATTTGAAATATAAATAAATAAAATAAAAATAAAAACTAATAAAAAGAAATATGACAAAAAAGGTACACTGAAAAAGAAGCACCCACTGAGAATTTCTTTGTTGTTTAACTGCAGAAAAATGTTAAATTGAATTTTGATCAATACATTCTCCTACTTAGGGTTTTTCTCAGGGCATCTTTAACATCTTTGTTCCTGAAGCTGTAGATTAAAGGATTCATCATGGGAACCACAATAGTATAAAAGATGGAAGAAATTTTTCCCTCATCCATAGACCCTGCTGAGGAGGGCTGAAGATACATAAATGTGCTTGATCCGAAAAACAGAGAAACAGCAAATATATGAGAACTGCAGGTACTGAAGGCTTTGTATCTGCTCTCTGTGGACCTCACTTGGAATATGCTGCGAAGAATGAAGCCATAAGAAGTAAGAATGATGGCAGTTGGAACAATAATATCTTTTACTGCTACAATGAACAGTTCTATTTCATTGACATAAGTGCTGGTACAGGAGAGCTGCAGTAAAGGTAGGAGGTCACAGAAATAGTGATTGATGGTGTTACCGTCACAGAAGGTCAGTCGAAGCATGCAACCAGTGTGGATCGTGGCACCCAAAAGTCCCATCAAATATGAACCAAGCATAAGATAGGAGCACACCTTAGGGGACATAGCGATGGTATATGAGAGTGGATTACAGATAGCCACATAGCGATCATAGGCCATTGATGTTAGTGTATAATATTCAGATATGGCAAAAAAGCAAAAGAAGTAGAGCTGGGTCATGCACCCCATATAAGAGATAACATTCTTCTTTAGTATGAAGTTCATAAGCATTTTGGGTGTAATCACTGAGGAATAACAGAGGTCTATAAGGGACAAGTTAAAGAGAAAAAAGTACATGGGGGTGTGAAGGTGAGAATTCAGTGCAATTAGAATTATCAAGGCCAAATTTCCTAATGTGGTTACCACATATATTATTAGAAAAAGTAAGAAGAGGGGTATTTGGAGTTTAGGCTCTTCTGTAATCCCCAAGAGAATGAATTCCAACACCAAAGAGCCATTTGACACAGCCATTCTTCACCAGGAAAATC
The DNA here is from genome assembly GCF_011064425.1 of Rattus rattus. NCBI lineage: Eukaryota > Metazoa > Chordata > Mammalia > Rodentia > Muridae > Rattus > Rattus rattus. Next base: position 32,403,138 of record NC_046161.1, on the reverse strand, counting down.
TGGAGAGACAAAAATATTCAAACTTAGAAAAGAAAGTACAACTGATGAAAATCTATGATAATTTTGATAAATGTACTGGCAATATACTGACCCACTTGAAAATATTGTACCCACCTTTGCTGTTACCAAGACGTGAAGTGGTATTTTTCCATACTAAATATAGTAAATAAAGTGACTGCATCTAACTTCAGCACTTGGGAGGCATAAGCAGATAGACTTCTATGAGTGCAAGATCAGCATAACCTACAGAGTTATAAAAATGACACCCCTCCCCACACACACACACACACACTCACCACACACACACAGACACACACACACTCACCACACACACACACACACACACAATATCACAAGTAGATACACACATAATATAACAAGTAATGTATACACCGGAGTTAAGCACTGTCATTTTAACATGACTGCTTGAAAAACCAAGAGGGAAAAGCAAAATGGAATAGAATAAGACAGATTTGTTCATTTCTCTTCTGATCTTTTGTTTACTTATTGGATATAGAAAGAAGGTCTAGGAAACTAATACTGACCTCAGATTTCACTCTGTGGAGTGGAAATCATGAGCATTGTTTTCATAGAAAGGAGCCAGTATCTAAGACTAGTAAAGGTACTCAGAAACACTCATGATCTAAAGGAATTTTAGGGGTGTCATGAGGAAGCAGTTTACTAAATAAAACATTGCAACTTAAAGTTCTACTGACTCTCTTGGTACTGCCAATGCACCCTTCTCAGACATTCTTTTTTTGAATTTCATTTGAATCATTAGATGGCCCCAAAGGGAGAAATGGTCCTAGCATGAATCCTTAGTCTAGTCTTATCCTGAAGCTCCTGGGCACCAATGAAGGGGAACACACTCTGCGGGGAACCCTGCATACTATTTCCTCCACGTTAAATTTGAAATGTTTGAATTTACATGAGGAGAAAGAAGGATTTTGGTTGCTGGAACAAGTAGGAAATTTAAACAGGTGACATTTGGCCAAGTGGAAGAATGTTAAATATACAACAAAAATAGGTTCTTGATTTCAAATGTTCAGTGATGGTAAAAAAAATGAACAATGCTATATTTTATATCCAACTTTGCTTAAAAATTGTTTCTTATTCAGACACATGCATAAAACCACACAAAAATATATCAAGAGCTTACATGAATTAGTTTCATGATTGAGTTATTTCAACAATGTATATTTTAATCAAAACAGCAAGAATTATGTGATAGATACCTTATTTTGCACATTAGAAGTAACTCAACAAAATTATATATATATATGTATATATACATATGTATATACATATGTATATATGTATATATATGTATATATATATATATATACTAATCTGAATAGATTTTAAAACTTACCTTTCTTAGTAGAGAAAAATGTGTTGGCCCGTTGTCATTATTACTTACTGTTTTAGTCTTAGAAATTCAGTACCAGGATCTGAATCTTTGCTTTGATTCTATGAGAATGCTGAACAAATTTGTTTTCTTGCATTCTCCTTACACCTTTCTTAATTATTGCCCATTGTTTGTAGTGTTACTTCTTATGCCAATAAAATACAAGAAAAACAAGCCAATTTTCTTTTATCATATTTGTTTTTTGAAACTCCAGTTTCTCGCAGGTTTAATTTCCTAAGGTAATCAGAATATGCCCAAAGCTTTCTTTGGCTCTTCAAAGAGACCGAAGATAGCTATTAAAAGGCACTGACAAGATTGCTTGTATATGCTAGACCATGAAGTATCCTTAGTGCCTCAGAGATTCAACCATGCCTGAGCCAGCCTTTGGGGATTGTATATCCCCAGGGACTTGATCCAAAATTAAACTCACATTTTCTAATTACCTTCATTAGAAATAGCCATTATTTGTTTCTTAGATTTTTCTATGGTTTCAATTCTTTTAAGTTTGTAAAAATTGTTCATGGAGTATAGTAACACTTCAATTGTCATCTCCCCTGATACATCTCTCAAATCATTTTTAATTTGTGTTATTTTGTTTGTTGATCTGGACATGAATACTAAGAACTCATGTGTTTTTACTAGAGTTCAAACATAAAAGTACTTTCCCCAGCCATCCAAAATTAATTTTAAATGTTGTATTTGCTCTGATTTTAACATTTCTTGAAATTAACATTTAAACATCAAAATCTCTTAGTCCTTAAACCTAATATTTTACAATCCATGCCATCATTTTTTATATACTTTATTGAAAATTTTGGAAGTAAAGGGATTGTGGAATTGCAACTTGAATTCATAATGTAATAGATGGAGAGAGGATGTTAACAAATCTTTAACCAGGATCCACTAAAACAAGCATGGTAAATAAAATATATGCTTCATCAAATATTTATGGTGAATAATTTTGGAAAAGAAAAGTAAAATACAAAAGGCAATGCCTGGCAAATCCAAAATAGTGAAATCTTACATGTAAGTAAACAGTGCTCATGGATTTAGTCTTTGTCTAGATGAATTCACCATAAATTGAAAATAAAATAAATTGAAAGTATGTCTAAATTAAATGTATAGGCTATATTGTTGTATAGCTGGTGTTATGATAACTAGACCCAGAACAACATGCTGGAAATGTGCCCATTAAGCCTAATCATACTTATCTGGAATAGATAATACACTTGTATTATAGTTTTCATGTGATTAATTTGGACACATATTTGTAATATAGTTTCAGTTTCAGAAGAAATGATAATTGGAATATTGTTACTAACTTGTGATCTTGATTTACTTTTTTTTAAAAACATGAATGTTCCCGTGTTACTTAGGGATGATGTGTTCTTCCAATATCTCAACATATTCAGTAAAATCTATTAAAACTTGTACCAGGCCAGGAGAATTAACAGGTTCCTGTAACACCATCAAGCAGATATATATATAATTTAAATACTTATGAGTTTATTTAATAGGTATACAATAACTGTCTTCAGACACACCAGAAGAGGGCATAGATTGTTACGAGCCACCATGTGGTTGCTTGGGTTTGAACTCAGGACCTCTGGAAGAGCAGTCAATGCTATTAACAGCTGAGACATCTCTCCAGCCATGAAGTAGTTTTTATTTCCAGGTACATAAGAAACTTCCAGCAAATCCTAGGCTAGATACTGATAAAATGTACCTCAAAACACAAATCGAAAGCAATAAATTAAAAATTGAATCAAATGGTTATCACTGTATGGTAATAAGAATGGCTATTGTGTTTCTGCAAAAATCTGGAGAATGTATAATTTGAATTTAGTGAACCATATACTCAATTTCTGGTTGTAGAGATGGGTTGGCCCTTTTATATCTATTAAGATTATAGGTCTACTTATAAACATATGCATTCTGAGCATCAAGTCTCACCTTCTAAAAATGCCAAGGACCGGCCTCTGATTGGATAAAGGTTCTTAGAGAAAGCATATTAGGGTGAGGAGAAACAAGGAACTCAAAGTCAAATGGTACTTTCAAGTAGACGGCTGATATTCTGCTCAAGACGGATTTCCATAGTGTTCTCTGTTCTCTCTGTGTGTCTCTGTCTCTGTCTCTCTCTCTCTCTCTCTCTCTCTCTCTCTCTCTCTCTCTCTCTCTCTCTCTCCGTGTGTGTGTGTGTGTGTGTGTGTGTGTGTGTGTGTGTGTGTGTGTGTGTTTTTCTTCTCTAGACAGCTTTTCATACTCTTCTGTATGTTCTGCTCTTTCCCTGGTATTCTAAAGACTCTCTGGATAGCTCAACTCTTGCAGATCAATATTTCAGTTTTTATTTTATATATTACTTCAGTTATTACCTCAGAATACCCTTTGATTATCCCATAAATCAGCATCCCATAACTCAGGCCTTTAAATTTTAGAAAGAGACATCAAGCACAGGCATAGACAATAAAATACTGGGATGAGATACCACCCTAAAATTACTTTTCTGACCATACTTCGACCAAAATTAGCTCTGTCCCGGGCTGACCTTTAATTCAGAAATCTATGTGCCTTTGAAACCATAAACACCAGCAAAACAACTTATCTGGGTGGGATCGAGCCTTGTCATCATCACTCTCTGAATTTTCTTAGTATCTTTCCGTCAAGCTAGCTCATAGGACAGCTTCCTTTTTTTAAAGATCTGTGAAGCTCCTTATACAACTTATATTGCATCCTTGTATTTTCCATAGTTGAGAATATATATATATATATCTATATATCTTTAATTACATTTTATATATATATATATATATATATATATTTCTTTAATTATATTTCAAATGTTATTCCCTTTCCCGGTTTCCTGTCCATAAGCCCCCATCCCCTCCTCCTCCCTTTCCTCTATAAGGGTGTTCCCCTCCACATCTACCCCCCTTACTGCCTCCCTCCACCCCCACGACGATGCTGTACACTGGGGTTCCAACCTTGGCAGGAGCAAGGGCTTCTCCTTTCATTGATGCCCACCAAGGCCATCCTTTGCTACATATGCAGTTGGAGCAATGGGTCAGTCCTTGCATAGTCTTTGCATAGTGGTTTAATTACTGGAAGCTCTGGTTGATTGGCATTGTTGTTCTTATGGGGTTGTAAGCCCCTTCGGCTCTTTCAATCCTTTCTCTGATTCTTCCAACAGGGGTCTCATTCTCAGTTCAGTGTTTTGCTGCTAGCATTTGCCTCTGTATTTGACATGTTTTGGCTTTATCTCTCAGGAGAGATCTTTATCCGGTTCCTGTCAGCATGTACTTCATAGATTTCATCAATCTTTTTTAGTTTTGGTGGTTGTATATATATATTGTCCACATGTGGGGCAGGCTCTGAATGGCCATTCCTTCAGTCTCTGCTCTAAACTTTGCCTTCATATTCCCTCCTATGGATATTTTTGTTCCCGTTTTTAAGAAGGAGTGAAGAATCCGCATTTTGGTCATTCTTCTTCTTCAGCTTCATGTGCTCTGTGGATTGCATCTAGGGTAATTTGAGTTTTTGGGCTAATATCCACTTATTAGTGAGTGCATACTATGTGTGTTTTTCTGTGATTGGATTACCTTACTCAGGATGATGTTTTCTAGTTCATTCCATTTGCCTCTGAATTTCATGAAGTCATTGTTTTTGATAGCTGAGTAGTACTCCATTGTGTAAATGTACCACTTTTTCTGTATCCATTCCTCTGTTGAAGGACATCTGGGTTCTTTCCAGTTTCAGACTATTATAAATAAGACTGCTATGAACATAGTGGAGCATGTGTCTTTGTTGTATGTTGGAGCATCTTTTGGGTATATGCCCTGGAGAGGTATAGCAATGTTCTCAGGTAGTGCAATGTCCAATTTTCTGAGGAACCTCCAGACTGATTTCTAGAATGGTTGTACCAGTTTGCAATCCCCCCAACAATGGAGGAATGTTCCTCTTTCTCCACATCCTTGCCAGCATCTGCTGTTGCCTGAAATTTTGATGTTAGACATTCTGACTGAGTGAGGTGGAATCTCAAGGTTGTTTTGATTTGCATTTCCCTGATGAATAAGGAGTTTGAACATTTTTAGGTGCTTCTCAGCCATTCAATATTCCTCAGCTGAGAATTTTTTTGTTTCACTCTGTACCCAATTTTTAATAGAGTTATTTGGCTCTGTGGAGTCTACCTTTTTTAGTTCTTTGTATATTTTGGATATTAGCCCTCTATCAGACATAGGATTGGTAAAGATATTTTCCCAGTCTGTTGGTTGCCATTTTACCCTAATGACAGTGTCCTTTGCCTTACAGATGTTCTGAAGTTTTGTGAGGTCCCATTTGTCGATTCTTGATCTTAGAGCATAATCCATTGTTGTTTTGTTCAGGAAATTTTCCCTAGTTCCCATGTGTGGAGACACTTCCCCACTGTTTCTTCTATTAGTTTGAGTGTATCTGGTTTGATGTAGAGGAAATAATATATTTTTGAACTCATGCTTTCAGCATTCTTTCCCACAAACTTAAGGTCTGTCCTTAAGGTTGACTCCTGGACTCTGCTGTCCCTGATTATCATGAAGTCATTAACCTTGACAAAGAGGACATTTCTCAAAGGATAAACATGAAGATGTGTACAAAATTAAATAAACAAGACTTAGACCCACAGCAACCCTCAACACTTATGGAGGATCTGGTCCTGTTTCCTCTGCTCCAGTAGCAGGAAATCACATCTTACTGTGCCCCACATGGCCAAGCCAGACTCAGCAGAAAAATATGAACATGTTGAAAACACAAATGAAAGACATAGAAAGGAATTTAGACTGTGGGCTTTCTGTGATTTGTAGGCACTTAGGTAATGATCCTTGCAGTCAAACCAAAATAGTAAATCACCTTTTCAAATCTTGATTCTAGGGATTAAGACCTTTTTTTTTTTTGGAGCTGGGGACCGAACCCAGGGTCTTGCGCTTGCTAGGCAAGCACTCTACCACTGAGCCAAATCCCCAACCCCGACCTTTTAAAGTCTATTATATTTCAGCTACCATAGCTTTATTAATAATTTATACAGTTTCGATTTGTAAAATAATTACTTAATGAACTCTTTTACAATTCTTATTGTTGTCTTATACTTAAATATTTACAGAGTAGAAAGATATTCAATTAAGTTCTCACAAACTGAATCCAAGAACACATCAAAATGACCATCCATTATTATCAATTAGGCTTCATCCCAGGCATGTAGGGATGGTTCAATATATGGAAATCCAACAACATAATTCACTTGTAAACAAACTCAAATAAAAAAACCACATGATCATTTCATTAGATGTTGAGAAATCATTTGACAGAATTCAACACCCCTTCATGTTAAAAGTCTTGGAAAGATCAGGAAATCAAGACGCATACTTCCATATAGTAAAAGCAATATACAGCAAACCAGTAACCAATATCAATCTTAATGGAGAGAAACTTGAAGCAATTCCATTAAATTAGGAACGAGACAAGGCTCCTCAATCTTTTCCTATTAATTCAATATAATACTTGAAGACCTAGACCAAGCAATCAGACAATAAAATGAGGTTAAAGGGATACAAATTGGAAAGGAAGAAGTCAAAATAAATAACCACTATTTACAGGTGACATGATAGTATAATTAAGTGACCCTAAAGGTTCGAGCAGAGAACTACTAAGCCTAATAAAAAATAAATAATCAAAGTGGCTTGGTATCACTATTACTCTGTAAAATAGCTTGAAGTCAGGGGTGGTGATTCCCCCAGAATTCTTTTATTGTTGACAACAGTTTTTGTAATACTTGTTTTTTTTAATTCCAAATTAATCAGCAAATTGCTCTTTCTAACTCTATGAAGAATTGAAGTGGAATTTTAATGGGGATTGTACTGAATCTGTAGATTGCTTTTGGCAGGATGGCTATTTTTACAATATTAATTCTGCCAATCCATGAGCATGGGAAATCTTTCTTTCTCCTGGGATCTTCAATTTCTTTCTTCAGAGTCTTGAAGCTCTTGTCATATAGATATTTCACTTGCTTGGTTAGAATCACACTAAGGTAGTTTGTTATTTGTGACTATTGTGAAGGGTGTCATATCACTAATTTCTTTCTCACCCTGTTTATACCATGAGTAGGGGAAGGCTGATTTGTTTGAGTTAATTTTATTTCCAGCCCTTTTGGTGAAGTTTTTTCTTCAGTCTTAGTAGTTGTCTGGCAGAACTTTTGGATCACTTAATTATACTATCCTGTCAACTGCAAATAGTGATATTTTGACTTCTTCCTTTCCAATTTGTATCCCTTTAACCTTCTTTTATTGTCTGATTGCTCTGGCTAGGACTTTGAGTACTATATTGAATGTGAAAGGAGAGAGTGGGCAGACTTGTCTAGTCCTTGATTTTAATGGAATTGCTTCAAGTTTCTCTCCATTTAGTTTGATGTTGGCAACTGTTTTGCTGTACATTGCTTTTACTATATTTAGGTATTGGCCTTGAATTTCTTATCTTTCCAAGACTTTTAACATGAAGCAGTGTTGAGTTTTGTCAGATGCAGCATCTATTGATATGGTCATATGAGTTTGTTTACACAGTGGATTACATCTTTGTATTTCTGTATATTAAACTATCACTGATTCCTGGGATGAAGCCTACTTGTTCATGATGGATGATCATTTTGGTGTGTTCTTGGATTTGGTTTGTAAAAATTTTATTGATTATTTTTGCCTCTATACTCATAAGGGTAATTGTTCTGGAGTTCTTTTTCTCTTTATGGTCCTTGAGTTCTTTAGGTATAAACATAATTGTGGATTTATAGAAGGGCTTGGGTAATGTACCTTCTGTTTCTATTTTGTGAAATAGTTTGGACAGTATCAGAATTAAGCCTTCTATGAAGGTCTGTTAGAATTCTACAATAAACCAATCTGGTCCTGATTATTTTTTGTTTGATTTGTTGTTGTTGTTGTTGTTTTTTGTTGTTGTTGTTGGGTTTTTGTTAATAAGGGCTTCTGTTTCTTTAGGCCTTATAGGACTGTTTACATGGTTTATCTGATCCTGATTTAATTTTGGTACCTGGTATTTGTCTAGAAAACTGTTCATTTAATCCAGGTTTATCAGTTTTGTTGAGTACAGGCTTTTGTAATAGGACTGATGATATTCTGAATTTCTTCAGTTTCTGTTGTTTTTGTTTCCCTTTTCATTTCTCATTTTGTTAATTTAAATACTCCCTCTGTGCCCTCTGGTTAGTGTGGCTAGTGGTTTACCTATCTTATTGACTTTCTCAACTTACCAGATTCTGGTTTTGCTGATTCTTGTATGGTTCTTTTTGTTTCTACTTGATTGATTTCAGTCTTTAGTTTGATTATTTCCTGTCATCTACTCCTCTTGGGAGTTTTTGCTTTTCTTTTTACTAGAACTTTCATGTGTGCTGTCAAGCAGCTAGTGTATGCTCTTTCCAGTTTTTATTTATTTTTTTTTGTAAGCAATCAGTACCATGAGTTTTCCTCTTAGCACTGCTTTCATTATGTCCCATAAATTTGGTTATATTGTGCATTCATTTTCATAAAAGTATTTAATTTCTTTCTTTATTTCTTTCTCGACCAAGTTATCAGTGAGCATTGTTCAGTTTCCATATGTATGTGGGCTTTCTATTGGCTTTTTGTTTGTTTATTTGGTGTTGTTGTTGTTGTTGTTACTGTTGCTATTGTTGTTGAAGTCTAACCTTAGTCTGTGGTGATCGGATAGGATGCATGGGATTATTTCAGTTCTCTCGTATCTGTTGAGGCCTGTTTTGTGATTGATTGTATGGTCAATTTTGGAGTAGGTATCATGAGGTGTTGAGAAAAAGTTATATCCTTTTGTTTCAGGTTGAAATATTTTATAAATATCTTTTAAATTTGTTTGGTTCATAACTTCTGCAAGTTTCTCTGTGTCTCTGTTTAGTTTCTGTTTCCATGATCTGTCCATTGCTGTAAATGGGGTGTGGAAGTCTCCCACTATTATTGTATGAGGTGCAATGTGTGCTTTGAGCTTTAGTAAGGTTTCTTTTATGAATGTAGGTGCCCTTACATTTGGAGCATATATTCAGGATTGAGAGTTCATCTTGGTGGATTTTTTTCCTTTGATGGCTACGAAATGTCCTTCCTTATCTTTTTTGATAACTTTTGATTTATATCTATTTTATTAGATATTAGAATGGCTAATTCAGCTTGTTTCTTGGAACCATTTGTTTGGAAAATTGTTTTCCAGCCTTTACCTCTGAGGTAATATGTATGCAGCAAAATGCCGGGTCCTCCTTACATATCCAGTCTGTTAGTTAATGTCCTTTTATTGGAGAATTGGGTCTTTTATAATTTTGTTGAATATATTTACTGACCCTTTAAGTTGAGAATTTTCACTTTTTTTCTCTACCTATTATCCTTAGGTTTGATCTTTCATTGTGTCCTGGATTTCCTGTATATTTTGGCTTAGTACCATTTTGTGTTTTTTTTTTTGTTTTGTTTTGTTTTTTGATGGTTGTGTCAATATTTTCTATGGTATCTTCTGCCCCCGAGATTCTCTACTCTATCTCCTGTATTCTGTTGGTGATGCTTCCATGTATGACTCCTGATCTCTTTTCCAAGTTTTCTATCTCCAAGGTTGTCTCCTTTTGTGATTTCATTATTGTTTCTATTTGCATTTTATATCCTGGATGGTTTTATTTAAATCCTTAACCTGTTTTGGTTGTGTTTCCCTATAATTCTTTAAGGGATGTTTGTGTTTCGTCTTTAATGGCTTCTACTTGTTTGCCTGTGTTTTCCTGTATTTCTTTAAGGAGTCATTTGTGTCCTTCTTAAAATCCTCTATTATCATCATGAGATGTGCAGATGAAGACTGGAAGGCTGCAGATGGAGACCAGAATGCTGCAGATGGAGATCAGAAGGTTTGAGTTTTCAAATTAGCCAGGAATATCTTTCTTAAGTTTGTGTTTTACAATGTCAAAATCAGGATTTGCAAGATATAGATTTATATCGGGGCATCATTCCTAAAACCTTTTTATGCAATCAGTTTATATGTCCAAGAAATTGGAGAGGAATAGAAGGAAAACTGCAGTAAAAGGAAGATACCTCAACCAAAGATAAGGCAAGATATTAACCACTTCACATCAAATCCAAAAAAGAAAAAGAAAACCACAAACAAATAATGTTACCTTGAAAAATGTTTAATGTTACCTTAAACAAATAAAACAGGAAACAATAGTCATCTGTCTTTAATATCTCTTAATATTAAGGGACTCAACTCACCTATAAAAAAGACATAAGCTAGCATATAGGATATGCAAACAAGATCCAATATTTTTTGCATACAAGAAACACATAATTAACAAAGACAGATACTATCTCAGAGTACAAGAATGGAAAAAAATAATCTCCCAAGCAAATGGTCCCAAGAAATAAGCTGGAGTTGCCAGCCTAATATCCAATAAAATAGGCTTTTAACCAAAAGCTATTAAGCATGATGAACAAGATCACTTCATATTCATCAAAGGGAAAATCCACCAAGAGAAAGTCTCAATTCAGAAAACCTGTGTCCCAAATATAAGGGCACCCACATTCACAAAAGAATCTTTACTAATGCTCAAAATACACACTGAACCCCACACATTAATAGTGGGAGACTTCAACACCCCACTCTTATTAATGGACAGTTCATTGAAACAGAAACTAAAGAGAGACATAGAGAAACTTACAGAAGTTAGGAACCAAACTGATATAACAGATATCTACAGAACATTTCACCTTAAAACAAAAAAATACACCTTCTTTTCAGCACCTCTTGGGACCTTCTCCAAAATTGACTATATAATTAGGCACAAAACAGGCTTCAACTGATATAACAAAATTGAGATAAACAATTGTGTCCTATCAGGCCACCATGGCCTAAAGCTTGTCTTCAATATTAGCAGAAGCAACAGAAAACCCACATACATGTGGAAACTGAAAAACTCTGTACTCAATAATAATTTGCTCAGGGATGAAATAAAGAAAGAAACTAAAGACTTCCTGGAATTTAATGAAAGTGTTGACACATCATACCCAAACCTATGGGACACAAGGAAAGCAGTGCTAAAAGGAAAATTCATAGCACTAAATGTCCTAATAAAGAAGCTGGAGATATCTTACACTAGCAACTTAACAGGACACCTGAAAACTGGAGAACAAAATGAATCAAACTCACTGTAGGATTAGATAGCAGGAAATAGTCAAATTTATAGCTAAAATCAAGCAAATATAAACAAAGAGAACAATACAAAGAATCAGCAAAACCAAAAGCTGGTTCTTTGAGAGCATCAACAAGATAGATAAACCCCTAGCCAAACTAAATAAGGGGTCAAGAGGGATTAAATAAATTAACAAAATCAGAAATGAAAAGGGAGACATAACAACAGAAACGGAGGAAATTCAAAATTTGTGAGATCCAACTACCAAAGACTATACTCACAAAATTGGAAAAACCTAGATGAATTGGATGGTTTTCCAGAAACATACCATATAATAAAGTTAAACCAAGAGCAGGTTACCATTCTAAACAGGACCCTATCCCATAAGGAAATAGAAATCATTAAAAACCTCCCAACCAAAAAATGCCCAGGGCCAGATGAATTTAGGTCAGAATTCTACCAGACCTTCAAAGAAGACCTGATAACAATATTCCACAAACTATTCCATAAAATATAAACAGAAGTAACAGTACCTAATTCATTTTATGAAGCCACAATTACTCTGATATCTAAATCACTCTATACCAGGGATGCAAGGTTGGTACAATATGTGAAAATCCATTTAGGTAATCCACCATATAAACAAACTTAAAAAAAAAACCACATGATCATCTCCTTAGATGCAGAAGAAGCATTTGATAAAATATAACACCCCATCATATATAAAGTATTGGAGCGATCAGGAATTCGAGGCCCATACCTGAACATAATAAAAGCAATTTACTGCCAAAAAACAGCAAATATAAAGTTAAATGGAGAAATACTTGAAGCAATTACACTCAAATTGGGGACAAGATAAGGATGCCTACTCTCTCCCTATCTATTCAATATAGTACCTGAAGTGCGAGATAGAACAATAAGACAACAAAAAGAGATCAAGGGGATATAAATTGGCAAGAAGAAATAAAGGTACCACTACTTGCAGATGACAGTATACATAAGTGACCACAAAAATTCTACCAGAGAACTTTTCCAGCTGATAAACAACTTCAGCAATGTGGCTAGATATAAAATTAACTCAAATAACTCAGTAGTCTTCCTTTATACAAATGCTAAACAGGCTGAGAAAGAAATTAGGGAAACAACTCCCTTAACAATGGCCACAGATAATATAAAACATCTTGAGATAACTCTTACCAAATAAGTGAAAGAAGTTTATGATAAGAACTTCAAGGCTCTCAAGAAAGAAATCAAAGAAAATCTCAGAAAATGGAGAGATCTCCCATCCTCATGGATTGGCAGAATTGACATAGGAAAAAAGGCCATCCTACCAAAGGCATTTTACAGATTCACTGCAATCACCATCAAAATCCCAACAATTCTTCAAAGATGTGGAAAGAATTATTCTCAAATTCATCTGGGAGAGCAAACAAACCAGAATAAAGAAAACAATTCTTAACAATAAAAGAATACCTTAGGGAATCATCATCCATGACCTCAAGGTCTATACAGAGCAATAGTAATAAAAATCTACATGGTATTGGTACAGAGACAGACAGGTTGATCAATGGAATAAAATTTAAGTCCCAGAAATAAAACCACACAGTTACACACCCTTGATCTTTGACAAAGAAGCCAAAAAACATACAATGGAAAAATGAAAGCATCTTCAATAAATGGTACGGGACTAACTGGCTGTCTGTATGTGGAAAAATGAAAATAGACCCATATTTGTCACCATGCACAAAGCTCAAGTTCAAGTGGTTCAAGGACCTCAACATAAAACCAGATAAACTGAATATAATAGAAGATAAAGTGGGAAAGAGCCCTAAACTCATTGGCACATGGGGAAATTTCCTAAACAAAACTCCAATGGTTCATGTCCTAAGATCAAGAATTCATTAACCAAATTTATGGAATGGAAACTTCTGTAAGGCAAATCAGCATTCTATAGATTGGGGGAAAAATCTTCACTCATCCCATATCCTACAGAGGGCTAATATGTAATATATATAAATAAAGAACTCAGGATGCTAACCACAAAAATCAAACAACCTAATCAAAAAATAGGGTATAGAACTAAACTGAGAATTCACAACAGAGGAATCTTGAATGACTGAGAAACAACTAAAGAAATTTTCAAAGTCCTTTAGTGATCAGAGAAATGCACATCAAAACAACTCTGAGATTCCACCCACCAGTCAGAATGGCTAAGATCAAAACCTCAGGTGACAACACATGTAGGCAAAGATGTGGAAAATGAGGAACACTCCTCCATTGCTGGTGGGATTGCAAATTGGTACAACCACTCTGGAAATCAATTTGTAGCTTCCTCAGAAAATTGGAAATAGACCTACCTAAAGACCCAGAAATACCACTTTTGGGAATATACTCAAAAGATGCCCCACTATGTCACTGGGGCACATGTTCCACTATGTTCATAGCACCTTATTCATGATAACACGAAGCTGGAAACAACCCAGATGTCCCTTGACAGAAGATTGGATACAGAAACCGTTGTTCATTTACACAATGGAATACTACCCAGCTATTACGAAGGAGGGCATCCTGAGTTTTGCAGACAAATGGATGGAACTAGAACGTATCATCCTGAGTGAGATAAAATGTCCAAAAAGACATGCACAGTATGCTCTCACTAATAAGTGGATATTAAGCTCCCCCCCCCCAGAGTACAGAATATCCAAGATACAATCCACAGAACTCAAAAAGGTCAATAAGCTGAAGTGCCCAAGTGAGGACACCTAAGTCCCACTTGGGAGGGAGAAGAAAGCAACCACAAGGATTGAGGGAGGGAGGAACAGGGGAGGTAAAGGAATGGGGGCAGAGGGAGATGAGAACATGATCGGGTATGGGGTGGGGGAAAAGAACTGAAACCCTGAGGGCTTGCAGAAAAAATGGAAACAGGTGAACTCAGGAAGAAGGGAGTTGGAAGGATGCCCTAGAATGCACCAAAGACCTGGGAAGTAAGAGATCCTCAGGACTCAAAAAGGGTACCCTAGATGGAGTGCCCTACAGTGGTGAGAAGGAACTTACTGAACTCACTTCCAACAGAAAGACAGGGCATCAAATGAGGAATAGGGTTGCTATCGCATAGTCAAATCCCTGACCCATAGTAGTTCCTGTCTGAAAGAAATGCAGGAATGGAAATGAAGAGATGGGAAATGAAGAGATGGGAAATGAAGTTACACGGACAGATGTAAAAGTAGGATCCATCTCAAAGGGAGGCCCTAAGACCTGACACCATTACCGATGCTATGGGGCACTCACAAAAAGGAACCAATCATGATTGCCTTCGAAAAGACCCAACAAGTGGCTGAAAAGAGTCAGATGCAGATATATGCCACCAACCAAGAAACAGAAGCTGCTGACCCCTCGGGTTGAATTAGGGAAAATCTCGAGGAAGTTGAGGAAGAGGGCAACCCTGAAGGCGGACCAGCAGTCTCAATTAACTTGGACCCCCGAGATCTCTCAGACACTGGATCACCAACCAGGCAGTATATACTAGCTGAGATGAGGCCTCCAACACATATGCAACAGAGGATTCCCAGGCCTGGGTTCAGTCAGAAAAGATGCACCTAACCCTCAAGAGACTGGAGACTTCAGGAAGTTTAGAAGTCTGGTGGGCTGGGCGGGGCGGGTGGGGTGGGAATATGATTATGGAGACACAGGCGGGGGCTGGGAGGAGATATGGCATGTGGAATGGTTGGGGGGGTAAGGAGGGGAATAAAATCTGAAATGTAAAAATAAATAAATAAATAAATAAATAAATAAATAAATAAATAAATTGGAACAAGAGTCAGATCTTCCTGTTCAGATGCAGAGTATGGGAAGAGGGTACGTGAAAGTGAACTGCTGTGTATGCAAAAGGGGAAAATAAGAAGGAAGGTAAGAAAATACAACCAAAAGATGACTGTGATGAAATCATACTATGTTTATGTGTGAAAATATCATATAAAGCCTAGTACTCTGTATAGGTAATATTTGCTATTAAAAATAGCTGAATGAAAAATTTCGTCCCTAGAAAGTAAAGAGAATTTATTATTGAAACTTAATGATGCTCAAGATATTGAAGCTTTATAAAAATCATTAAATAATACTTCATTCAATAAAAGTAATATACTAGAATGATAATCAATATTAATGTCAACATGTCTAGCTGCAAATTTATGAATGACTTTAGAGACTGTATCCTTGTGTACTCTGGGGACTGTTTAATCTCTGGTGAGGAGTTCACATCTATTATCATGTATTGGGAAATAAACACAAATCATTATTTCTTCTCTTTCTACTTGTTTATCTTAGAGAAGGCATAAGAGAGATGCACTGCTGCATTTATAATGAGGTCTGAAAATATGAAAAGCCTCAAACAAATGCAGTGTGCTGGAGAACATGGTTGCTCTGAGGTCTGGTATATTGCCTTCCTTCATATACTCTTGGTACATTCATAACTGCAAATTTGAACTACCTCTGATACTGATTCCTGTAACATCCTGTTTTCAAGGTCATTGGCAGATTAAGGGAAACAAGACTCTTTAGCTGCATTGGTTAGCTCTAACATATCAAAAACTAGTTTTCTTCAGCATTAGCAGAGGTGAGTTTCAAGAAGAATCAGCCAGCACCAAGTGGATTAAGAGGGAAAAAAATGCAAGTTTCTCTGGTCTCAATCTCCTGTATTTATTTATCCACGTGTATTAGCAATAGGATTAAAATTGCAGCAGGGCTTCCACTCTACTGTCTTTTTTGTTATTTTTATCTTGGTTCATTCTCATTCTGGGATCATTACAAGTATTTCAGCTCCAGGAAACTCATCAAGAATATAGCAGCATCCAGAAAGGAGAGATTATCTCTTTCATAAAATGCTGTTGTGCACTACAATACAGAAAAATTATATAAAAATATTTATAAATATTTTATAAACACTATAACCAGCACTGATGTGTTGATATATTTCTCTCATACATCTTTGCGAGCATAATTATGACTCTGAATTAATTCTCTAATTTAGGCTATAGGTGGAAGAGAATGTGTTGAAAAGAAGTGTATGTGGTTACACGTGAATCTGAGGTAACAGATATTCCCCAAAGTTATTACCAAAGTTGAAGTGGGATATCTGGAACCCAATAGACTGGTTCAGATTCCCTTCTGGGAATTGGAAAAAAAGCAAGGCTCTTCTACCAGAATGTTTTCCTCCTGGTTATTATGATAGAACTGGAGTGTTTAGTAAATAACTTAAGCAGGGATAGCAATCAGGAAGTTAAATATTAGATAACTAGAAACTTTGAAAGATAGCCTGAATAAGTTTGCCAGTGTTCTTTACTTGGTCATTCTATCTCTTCATTTTTCATTAAAGAGAGAAATAGCTCACATAGATAGAAGTGATACTGATCTAAAAATCAGTGTGTTGTCGCAGTAAGTTTCAATTGCACAATACAAAGAAGAATTTAAATTATCTTGGTTCATTTGTCATAAACAAGAGCTTGAAAACAGATCACAAAGATATCTGCTGATGAAATAATTTTGTCTACCCAGATTTTCAATGGTAAGCATGCTGGCTGGAAATGGCTCCTTTGTGACCGAGTTTGTCCTTGCTGGTTTGACAGATCGTCCAGAGCTCCAGCTGCCTCTCTTTTTCCTGTTTCTAATAATCTACATAATCACAGTGGTTGGAAACATTGGATTGATTATTCTGATTGGCCTTAATCCTCATCTGCACACCCCGATGTACTATTTCCTCTTCAACCTCTCCTTCATTGATCTCAGCTACTCTTCTGTCTTCAGTCCCAAAATGCTGATGAACTTTGTCTCTGAGAAGAATTCCATCTCCTATGAGGGGTGCATGACTCAGCTGTTTTTCTTTCTCTTTTTTGTCATCGCTGAATGCTACATGTTGACCTCAATGGCCTATGATCGGTATGTGGCCATCTGTAATCCTCTCCTGTATAAGGTCACCATGTCTCCTCAAGTCTGTGTTATGCTATCTTTTGCTTCTTATGGGATGGCATTCGCTGGAGCCTCTGCCCACACAGGCTGCATGCTCAGACTGACTTTCTGCAATGCCAAGGTCATCAACTTTTATTTGTGTGATATTCTGCCTCTCCTCCAACTTTCCTGCACCAGTACATATGTCAATGAGGTCGTCGTTCTCATAGTTGTGGGTATTAACATCACAGTCCCCAGCTGTACGATCCTCATTTCCTATGTTTTCATCCTTGGCAGCATTCTAAACATCAAATCCAGACAAGGAAGGTCAAAAGCCTTCAGTACCTGTAGCTCCCACATTATGGCAATTTCTATGTTTTTTGGGTCAGGGACATTCATGTACTTTAATCATTCTGGATCTATGGACCAAGGAAAAATTTCTTCTGTTTTTTACACTAATGTGGTTCCAATGCTCAACCCTCTGATCTACAGTTTGAGGAACAAGGATGTCAAAATAGCACTGAAGAAAGTTATGATTAAAGTCCACAGCAGATTCATAACCTGACTAGAAATGAAATAATATAAAGAATTAAAATTTAAGTTTAAAAATTGTTCAACTTTACTGCTGTTTCCATGAAGACATTTTGTTCATACCAATGTGGCCTTAGCATGCATTGCTTTTGTGTTAAAAGCTGCTACCGATATTCTTACAAGTTTCTGTTACAACAATGACATGTTAACACAAAGGCGGTGGCATATCATTACTCTAGATTTTCAATAATTTTCCCACCTTTATTTTAAAGATTTCAGGTATATGTTACCTAATGTATGACCATAAAAATAGTATATCATGTTTGGATAACAGCATGGATTTAGTAGTATAACTAACAGTAAAATAATATATAATTTAAATTTGGATAAAAACTACAATGGCTTATAGCATCGACAAAGCTCCCCATCAAGGGAAGCACCTCTGAGCAGCACAATTGACTGTAAATCTGTAGCCAAGGCTCTTAAACATGCAGCCTTTGGCTTGTTTTGCCATGCCTCAAATGCATCAGTGTGTACATGTAGGCTTACTCAAGCATGTGATCAACTTCATTTTCTGGTATGGATGATTACTTTTTGAAAGGAGACTTCCTGTTATGTTTCTAAAGCTTTTAAAACTGTTCCCAGTCTGAACTTTTGCCACAAAATTTCCCTTTGTCTCTTTGAGATATAAGATTTTCTTTAATTCGAGGTTTCTTTTTTTTTTTTTTTTTTTTTTTTTTTTTTTTTTTTTTTTTTTTGTGCTGGGGACCTAACCCCTAGGACCTTGCGCTTCCTAGGCAAGCGCTCTACCACTGAGCCAAATCCCCAACCCTAATTCGAGGTTTCTATTCACTGATCTTTCCTCATTACCTTTTATCTTTTACAAACGATTACTGCAAGAAATGTCATGAAACTGAAAATTTCCTGGATTCCACTTCTAAACATAACTGAGAGATCATATTTATATGAAAAGCTTCTAAAACTGGGATGACAATGAAACAGATTGCTTTTTTTTTTAAATAAGAGCACACAAATTCATAGGATGACTAGAACACTCAGAATCAGATTTACAGCTATCACATTGATTCACAACATACTAATTTCATAGAAAAAAATAAAAAATTAAAGTGTTTTTATTATGAAATCAGAAATATACACAAAGAAAAGCCTGCAAAAGAAGTTATTCCTCTAAAAGGAACCAAAATCATGCATAAAACTTAAAAAATAAATCTTTAGAAATTATGTTTGGCCTGCTAAGAGTTATCTTTTGGAAATCACTAAACCTAGAAGAAAAAAATGTAGCAAAGAAAATTCATTAAACTGAGAGCATTGTAGCAATGAAATACTTTCAGGTTTCTCAGATTAAATGAATACTTGTAGGTCATACATGAAATAAAGGCATATCCAGGATATAGAAATAACAAAATGATGTATCAGCAACTGAAGACCATTTAATATCATTTAATAAGTGAAGGCAAGGACATGGAGCTGAAACAGAGAAAATGGAGTGATGCTGTGGCCCTCCCTTCTCCTTGGGAGTTATTGACCCTGTGATCTGGTGATATGCTAAGTGACTTTCCTTACAGCATTTTTGAGGTTGTAGATGGGAAGGGCTTACTAATCATAGCACCATATCATTGTCATATAGTGGGAAGATCTGGGTGGGACTTCGGTGTTGAATCATTCAGCACTCGCCAGTCCTCACACATGAGCAGCAAGGACTTTACTCACTGAAGCAATCTCTCAGCCCTGAAGCAATTTTCTGAACTGTAGATCATTTTTCTCAGAACAAGTTCACAAAGGTATGCTTATGTAATTTTACATAATAAATCATAACTGAAAGGAATGATTAATATTCCTACACAAGACCATCTTCAACACCAGAATTTATATTTTTATTTTACAAAAATCACCTCCTTAAGTGCATTAGACAAATTTCCCAAAGTTTGTTTAAGGTCAGTCCACGAATAGTTATAAATTCTACCCAAAACCCAAACCAACATCATTTAAGTTATTTTATATAAATATGTGTGTGGGAGAGGTGCTTATGGGTTTTCAATATTTGTGAAGAATTGGACTGAAATTTTGATGAAGGCTTCATTGGATCTATTGGCTGCTTTTGTATGATGAGCTCATGGGAGGTCTTCCCATCATTGGGTATCATCATCTGTATTCAGTATTTTCAAATCCTCACTGACAGGTGTCCTTCAGACACGATAAGGAGATGGTAAGAGTGTAGTTAATGCTGGGTAAATTGCATCTAGCTATGAAAATTCTCACCAAGAAAAGCATAACACATTTCATGCAATTGAAAAATGATATCTGTGTGGTAGCCTTGACTGAGCCTTGCATATGTGTCACATTAGCAATGACAGGAAATATGATGCTTTCCAGTGGAGGATGTGCAGAAGAAAACAGATGTTTAAATTACATTTTCAAAACCGAATTAGTGCAGAGTAAGAAAGTATATGAACATGGATGGCATTCAACCCTAGTGCAGATTTACTACATCGTTTGAAGAACTATTTTCCATAATTTGATGAAAATACATATGCATGTTCTAAATAAAAACGGGAAAAAGAGCCAAGGGTTTCATTAGCACTATTCTTAAATAGTACACATATTACACAGAATGAGAAATTGTGGAAATGGTAAAATTCTGTTGTGGCACAGTCAATTCTGTCTACTTCAGATTTTATTCATGAATGTTTGTCCATGTGAGTAAAGTGTTAGTGAATGATGTTTCTTTTGAAACTCTTAGAGTGAATGTGCCTTTGTAAGTTATACAGAGTATACCTGAGTAATTTCATTATAAGCAAAAAAAAAAAAAATAGAGAAAGTAAAGTTCCAATGTCAATTCTCTCTAAGTTAAGGGAAAAGACAAGGCAAACAAAATATCTTATAACTTTTTGTCCCTTTTAGTAGGACAGGCACATACCCAGTGAGAATGGTCCATTCTGAGAGATTCACCAAACTTGACTTTCCTTACACAGTACAGTTGTAAAACTCGCCAATATTAGCAGGTTCCAAAGGATGGAGATAAAGGTTTACCTGTACTAGAAAGACTGTGAGCACTGATATTCACTGGGACAGGTCAATATTGACTTTGATAGATGACAGACATTAAGACTCTGGCATAACTCTATTTTATATCTATTTAACTGTCTATATCTATCTATTGATCCATCTTTCTGCTTATCTATTTGCATGGAGTAAAATGCTTGGTGCTATGAGTATACCCAAATAATCCATAGGCTTTTGTGATTTTATATTATTCTCAATAAAAATGAAGATAGCAGTAACTTGATTTGCTCAATTTAATATTTTATTTATACATATTAAAACAAATAAGGGAAATGTTGAAGCTACTGTAGTTTATAATTTTTAAGCAGCTCATATATTTCAAATGAAGCAAAATAATTTATGTTGAAATTATTAATTTTTCTGCAAGGATCATCTAGAAAGATGGCCAACCTAAGTGAGTATCATTCTGGATTTCAAGTGAGGGAAAGAAGTCATAATTTTTGGGACTTTATTGATACAGAATTTAAAAACAGCAGCATTCTCTGGAGTGTGGTTATGGTTGGACTAGAAAGGAAAACTTTTGAAGATAGTACTTTTAAAGTAATAATACAATTTTCAGACTCTTTATTTTCTATTTAAAATACTTCATTCATGTATGCTGATGAGGGCACATTTGGGCACTATTTAAATCAATGGAGCCCAGTATATGCTGTATTCTTTTTCTATTTCTTAACTCCAGTTCAGTCTCAGATGCAAGAACTCAGGAAATAGCCAGCATGCGAGCTTTATTCAAAATCTAAAGAACATGAGAAAGAGGTCCTGGAAGAAGTGTTCATAAAAGACAAGTGACCTGCAAATCTAATTCATCATTGTAATGCATAATACCTCCCTGCTGAAAGGCCAATTTTAAGTGTCACAGTTCTATTGAATTTATAGAGATAAAAAGAAGAAATCCCCTTCATCTTAAAAAAAAAGCTTCTATAATCTGGTTAATATACTCTTATTGCATGGAATAAGATCAATACATTTTATTTATTTATTTTCTTTTCTTTTTTTTTTTTTTTTTTTTTTTTTTTTTTTTTTTTTTTTTTAAACTTGAGTATTTCTTATATACATTTCGAGTGTTATTCCCTTTCCGGTTTCCGGCAAACATCCCCCCCCCCTCCCCTTCCTTATGGGTGTTCCTCCCCACCCCTCCCCCATTGCCGCCCTCCCCCAACAGTCTAGTTCACTGGGGGTTCAGTATTAGCAGGACCCAGGGCTTCCCCTTCCACTGGTGCTCTTACTAGGATATTCATTGCTACCTATGAGGTCAGAGTCCAGGGTCAGTCCATGTTTTAGGTAGTGGCTTAGTCCCTGGAAGCTCTGGTTGCTTGGCATTGTTGTACATATGGGGTCTCGAGCCCCTTCAAGCTCTTCCAGTTCTTTCTCTGATTCCTTCAACGGGGGTCCTATTCTCAGTTCAGTGGTTTGCTGCTGACATTCGCCTCTGTATTTGCTGTATTCTGGCTGTGTCTCTCAGGAGCAATCTACACTTCTGCACTTCTTTGCTTCATCCATCTTGTCTAATTGGGTGGCTGTATATATTTGGGCCACATGTGGGCAGGCTCTGAATGGGTGTTCCTTCAGTCTCTGTTTTAATCTTTTGCCTCTCTCTTCCCTGCCAAGGGTATTCTTGTTCCCCTTTTAAAGAAGGAGTGAAGCATTCACATTTTGCTCATCCGCCTTGAGTTTCATTTGTTCTAGGCATCTAGGGTAATTCAGGCATTTGGGCTAATAGCCACTTATCAATGAGTGCATACCATGTATGTCTTTCTGTGATTAAGGGTTAGCTCACTCAGGATGATATTTTCCAGTTCCAACCATTTGCCTTCAAATTTCATAAAGTCGTTGTTTTGATAGCTGAGTAATATTCCATTGTGTAGATGTACCACATTTTCTGTATCCATTCCTCTGTTGAAGGGCATCTGGGTTCTTTCCAGCTTCTGGCTATTATAAATAAGGCTGCTATGAACATAGTGGAGCACGTGTCTTTTTTTATATGTTGGGGCATCTTTTGGGTATATGCCCAGGAGAGGTATAGCTGGATCCTCAGGCAGTTTAATGTCCAATTTTCTGAGGAACCTCCAGACTGATTTCCAGAATGGTTGTACCAGTCTGCAATCCCACCAACAATGGAGGAGTGTTCCTCTTTCTCCACATCCTCGCCAGCATTTGCTGTCACCTGAGTTTTTGATCTTAGCCATTCTCACTGGTGTGAGGTGAAATCTCAGGGTTGTTTTGATTTGCATTTCCCTGATGACTAAAGATGTTGAACATTTCTTTTTAGGTGTTTCTCAGCCATTCGCATTCCTCAGCTGTGAATTCTTTGTTTAGCTCTGAACCCCATTTTTTTAATAGGGTTATTTGTCTCCCTGCGGTCTAACTTCTTGAGTTCTTTGTATATTTTGGATACAAGGCCTCTATCTGTTGTAGGATTGGTAAAGATCTTTTCCCAATCTGTTGGTTGCCGTTTGTCCTGACCACAGTGTCCTTTTCCTTACAGAATCTTTGTAGTGTTATGAGATCCCATTTGTCGATTCTTGATCTTAGAGCATAAGCCATTGGTGTTTTGTTCAGGAAATTTTTTCCAGTGCCCATGTGTTCCAGATGCTTCCCTAGTTTTTCTTCTATTAGTTTGAGTGTGTCTGGTTTGATGTGGAGGTCCTTGATCCACTTGGACTTAAGCTTTGTACAGGGTGATAAGCATGGATCGATCTGCATTCTTCTACATGCTGTCCACCAGTTGAACCAGCACCATTTGCTGAAAATGCTATCTTTTTCCATTGGATGGATTTGGCTCCTTTGTCAAAAAATCAAGTGACCATAGGTGTGTGGGTTCATTTCTGGGTCTTCAATTCTGTTCCATTGGTCTATCTGTCTGTCTCTGTACCAATACCATGCAGTTTTTATCACTATTGCTCTGTAATACTGCTTGAGTTCAGGATAGTGATTCCCCCTGAAGTCCTTTTTTATTGTTGAGGATAGTTTTAGCTATCCTGGGTTTTTGTTATTCCAGATGAATTTGCAAATTGTTCTGTCTAACTCTTTGAAGAATTGGATTGGTATTTTGATGGGGATTGCATTGAATCTGTAGATCGCTTTTTGGTAAAATGGCCATTTTTACTATATTAATCCTGCCAATCCATGAGCATGGGAGATCTTTCCACCTTCTGAGGTCTTCTTCAATTTCTTTCTTCAGTGTCTTGAAGTTCTTATTGTACAGATCTTTTACTTGCTTGGTTAAAGTCACACTGAGGTATTTTTATATTATTTGGGTCTATTATGAAGGGTGTCGTTCCTAATTTCTTTCTCTGCTTGTTTCTCTTTTGTGTAGAGGAAGGCTACTGATTTATTTGAGTTAATTTTATACCCAGCCACTTTGCTGAAGTTGTTTATCAGCTTTAGTAGTTCTCTGGTGGAACTTTTGGGATCACTTAAATATACTATCATATCATCTGCAAATAGTGATATTTTGACTTCTTCTTTTCCGATCTGTATCCCTTGACCTCCTTTTTGTTGTCTGATTGCTCTCAATACATTGATCAATACATTTTAAATATTCCCTGCTTATATGTGTTTCCAAGTTTATACATTTTGTCTGCAATCTTTATAATAAAAATATTCTCACTTTGTAAATCTGCACATTTTTAAATATTAAAAGCTTAAATTTGAATGATTTAAATATATTACTTGATGTTTTTATATATGAATATTTCTTGCAAACTATTAAATACATAACTTCAAGTCAAGATTATTTCTCTTCAAATTTGACATTGTATATTTTTATCATAAATAGCAACACAACACATAGGAAGACTTGTGTATAAAACCTATGACTCATTGAGCATATTTCCTGCATATGTTCACCCATCTCCTTTGATCTCTGCGTCAAAGGGTTTATAGGCCCTCTTCGTAACCTACGTTCATATTATATATACATATGTAAGCGCATTATTGATATAGAACTGAACAACTCTGGTGTTTGCCTTAACTTGATCAAGTTACATACTTGTGCATATATTTGTAGGTGTGTGTGTGTGTGTGTGTGTGTGTGTGTGTGTGTGTAGGTGCATGTCTGAGTAGATGTTGTGTGTGTGTGTAAGTGTGTGTGTGTGTGTGTGTGTGTGTGTGTGTGTGTGTATGTGCTTGCAGCAGTAAAAATAATAGAAAGGGAGTCCATTACTTAGTTGGTTACTATGGGAGGTCTTGGGGTAAGAAAAGGGAACTGGAAGATGATTCAGTTGTGTTAAATTTTATTTCCTTAAAACTGTTTAGACTTTTTACTCATTTATTTTAATCTCTATTATTTTTCAATTAAAATATAATTACATAAATTTCCACTTGCCTTTTCTGGTCTCCTACCTTTCCAATGCACATAAGTGCTTGTTCTCTCTAACATTCATGACTTCTACTTGCTTAATTGTGGTTACATATATACTAATATATCATCATAAATAAATTAAAAACAAACTCTCCACATAATATTACTTCTTTGCATGAGTTCATGGCTGATATTTGATAACCAATTGAAGAATGTTTCTTAGATGAAAAAGAATATTGTAACACTGCTACAATTCTTCACTTGTCTTCAGCTCTCTTGGGTTGAGGCCTTTTGAGATGTCCCCATTCCTCGGGTCAACCTTGTTCAGAAATAGTTTTTTTTTTCAATAACATCTATGATATTTCTGGTCGCAGAGCACTGACAGTGACTAAAACTAATATTTACAGATAGAGAATTCAGTCAGCAGCAAGACTAATAGGCAATTCACTTAACGTGAAGCAAGAGAGGAAGAACCATAAACTCAGAGTTTCCTTTTGAGCTCAGAATAATTAGGGACATAAGAGACTATCTATCTATCTACACTGGGGTGCAGGTTCTCTAGAGTGAATGGAAAGTTTGAGACTAATTGTGGGTCCCTCAGGAAATAAGGATCAAGATCCAGGGTACAATAGAATTTCCTCAGCGCTATCTCCAATCTAAATGCTCTACTTTGAGGAAAAACCTAGACAATCTCCTAACCTGCTTATAAACACACACACACACACACACACACACACACACACACACACACACACACACACACCTCATACTTTGAGGCCCCTTTTCTCTTCATCCAGGGAAGACTTGAAGCCTTAATCACAAATGATGCTGTACAATTCAGAAATTGGTTTGCTGAAACTAATTCTTGTGCATACCTTCATTGAACTGAAGGATCTGAGACTTAGAATCTGAAATCTTTGTTCGGACAAACATGGATAAATGTTTGTACTGAAACTTGTGATT
The DNA here is from genome assembly GCF_011064425.1 of Rattus rattus. Classification (NCBI taxonomy): domain Eukaryota; kingdom Metazoa; phylum Chordata; class Mammalia; order Rodentia; family Muridae; genus Rattus; species Rattus rattus. The sequence continues at coordinate 32,376,723 of NC_046161.1, read as the reverse complement.
TTTCTCGATCACAGGTATACTAAAAGCTCTCTAACTCTTGTTCTCTCTCTCTCTCCTCTTTCCCCCTTTTCTTTTTTTAATTAATATGTGTTATTTATTTTATATTGCTGAAAATATATTTTTTATTTAATATATTGTTATTATAATTTTCTCCCCCCAACTGAGGTCATCCCAAAGTGCCAACTCATCAATACAAAGTACTTCTTAATGTATGAGGGAAATCAATGAGCTTATTTCCTTTTCTGTGTAAAATGAGACTCAAGTGAACTATTCTTCAGGAGAGATCCTACTGTGGGATCAAAACATTTTGGGGTTGGGGATTTAGCTCAGTGGTAGAGCACTTGCCTAGCAAGTGCAAGGCCCTGGATTCGGTCCCTAGCTCTGAAAAAAAGAAAAAAAAAACGTTTTAAGATGCGTCCATTGCAGCTGGAGTTGCAACATCTCTGATGAGTTTCTCCTATGTGATCAGAGCTCAAGTCTTCCAGAGTCATAATTTTCTAATATGGTGGCAGGAGACATTATTTCTATGGTTAACTAATTTTTTTGTTTAGTTTTAGATTACGAATATGGTTTTCTTTCATACTATAGCAAAGGTGAATCTGCACTAGCACACATCACAATAATTTCCAGGTATCTGCTTCCTATTTTCATTGTTGTAGAAAGGTCTCTAGTGAAGGAATTCAGGAGGTGGGGGAAGACCGAATCTATGTTAGTGCATTCTTCACTTTTATTTTGTGATAATTTCATAAATAACACTAAAATTTGTACAACGTAATATGAGACTTTAGATAATTCATTTGAACCTGCACCAGCCTATTCTGTATACAGTCATGACTAGAAGACACACTGACAACATATACTTCACAGGGGAGAAAGATCCAGGACTGTGTTTGTATTGTTCTCTAATATAACTCTATTTTCTGTGTCCCCAGATTCTCTCCCAGAAGAATGGACTCAGTAAATATCTCTTTGGTGACTGAATTCATTCTGGTAGGATTAACAGACCAGCCTTATTTACAAATACCACTGTTCATTGAGTTTCTAGCAATGTACCTCATCACTGCATTGGGAAATGTATCTTTAATAATACTAACTGTGCTGAATTCTCACCTTCACACCCCTATGTACTTTTTCCTCTTTAACTTGGCCTTTGTAGACCTCTGCTATTCTTCTGTGTTCACTCCCCAAATGCTGATGAATTTCATAAAAAGGAAAAATACAATTTCTTACATGGAATGTATGGTCCAACTCTATTTCTCTTGTTTTTTTGTTATTTCTGAGTGTTATGTATTGACTTCAATGGCCTATGATCGCTATGTGGCCATCTGTAACCCACTGTTGTATAAACTTGTCATGTCCTCTAAATTATGTCTGAACCTAATGCTTGCTTCGTACTTCATTGCATTTTCTGAGTCGGTAGCTCACACTGCATGCATGCTGAGATTGACCTTCTGTGATGCTAACACCATCAACTACTACTTCTGTGACATTCCCCCTCTGCTTCAGCTTTCCTGCATGACCACACACGTCAATGAGCTTGTCATTTTCGTTGTTGGGAGCATCAATATCATTGTTCCCATTTCAACTATATTTATCTCCTATGGTTTTATTCTCTCCAGCATCTTCCGCATGAGCTCTTCTGAAGGCCGATCCAAAGCTTTCAGCACCTGTAGCTCACACATCATTGCTGCTTTTCTGTTCTTTGGCTCAGGTGCGATCAGGTATTTCAAACCCTCCTCAGCTGGGTCTATGGATGAAGGAAAAATCTCTTCTGTCTTTTACACCAATGTGATTCCCATGATAAATCCTCTACTCTATAGCTTGAGGAACAAAGACATTAAAGTTGCCCTGAGGAAAACCCTGAAGAAGAGGAACTTTTGACTGTACAGTATTGTATGTGTGCTTTGTTTGGTCACAAAGATAGTTTCTATTTATGGGCAATATTTCAGTGAAAGATTTTAATTACCTATTTTTTTCTTACCAAAATATTTTCTACTTTTTTTGTTTAGTTTTGAACAGGCAGAACCTATTGTTGCAATTATGAAGTCTAGTCTTTTTATTTTTCTTTCATAAAAAGGAAATCTGAATCTACTGTTTTGGTTTTAAATGCCTTCTTCATTTTTGTCATATCTGCAAGTTTTTATTCTATTTAATTTTTAAAATAATGCAGCTGAAACAACTTACCTATTTCTGCCCACTCATTGCAAAGTTCTCTTTATGGTATGATAACAGTACAATTTATACTGATTTAATTGCTTCTAAGTATGAAAAATTCTGACCAACAAAAATATAATAGATTGCATGCAAATATATATATATATGTGTATATATATATGTATATATGATAGTCATGTGTCACATTAGAAATTAAAGGAAACATAATGCTTTCCAGTGGAGGATGTACAGAAAGCAGACATTTAAATTTCACCTTCAAAAAAGAACCTGTTACTACTGCCAAAAAAAAAAAAGGAAAGAAAGAAAAAAGAAGAAAAGAAACTTCATGACCAATAGAAAAAGTCAATACTAGTGTATATTTCCTATGTAATTTGAAGAACCATTTCCTATCATTTGACAAAAAATATATGCATGTTCTTAATAACAATGGAAAAAACAGCCAAAGATTTCATTAACATTATTCTAAAATAGTCTGCATGTTACACAGAACAAGAATTATAGAAATGTTAAAATAGTGCTGTGACTTCATCCAGCTGTCCTGCAAATTCTATTTATGCATATTTGTCTGTCTGAATAAGGTGCTAGAGAAAACAGTTGCTTTTGAAACTGTTAAAGTGAATGCGCCTCTGTAAGTTATGCAGAGGACACCTGAGTATATTCATTATAAACAAAAAAAATTAAGGAAAGCAATGTTCCAATATCATATTCTCTCTATGTTAAGGAAAAAGGCAAGGCAAACAAAAGGTTTTATAACTTTTAGTTCTTTTTAGTAGGCTAAGCGCATACGCACTGAGAGTGGTGGGAGTTGTTGATTGAGTATTCTGAGAGACTCACTAAACTGATGTTCCTTACACAGTGGAGTTGTAAAACTCACCAATATGGGCAGGTACCAAAAGATGGAGATATAGCCTTATATTTACTGGAAAGACTGTGTACATTGATAGTCATAGGAACAGGTCCACATTGACCTTCATAGTTACCAAATATTAAGATTCTGACATGATTATATTTCATATCTATTTAATTGTCTGTTCGTGTATCTGGCTATTGATCCATCTTTCTGTCTATCTACACTATAGAAAATGCCTGGGCTTCCATTGTACCCGAATAATCCGTAGGCTTCTATGATTTTTATGTTAGGACACTTAAAGATGAAGATGGTGGTATCTCAATTTGGTCAATTTAATGTTTTATTTTTACATATTAAAACAAATAAGGGATATTTATTAGCTATTGCGTTTTATAATTTTTTAAAACAGCTGAAATTTTCCACTGAAACAAATCAATTTACATTGAAATTATTACTTTTACTGCATGGATCGTCTATGAAATTAGCCACTCTAGGAGAGTATCATGCAGGATTTCAAGTGAGGGCAAGAGGTCATACTTTTCAGACTTGGCAGTGTAACTTTAAAGACAGCAGCATTCCCTGAAGTATAATATTTGGACCAGAATGGAAATTTTTGAAGATAGTAATTTTAAGGCAGTAATGCAATTTTCATATTCTTAAGTTTTTATTTAAAATGCTTCATTTGTGTATGCTCATGTACACACGATTAGATTTTATTTAAAATCAGTGGAATCCCGCATATGTGGTATACTTATCCTCTCTCTTAACTTCCATTCAGTCTCAGAAGGATCAAATAAAGCCAAAGAGTTCTGGAAATAGCCACAGCACAAGCTTTATCCAAAATCTAGAGGATAACATGAGAAAGAATTCCTCGATAACGTTTCATAAAAGACGAGTGATCTACCAATCTATTTCATCATTGTGATGCATAGTGTCTACCGTTAGAAATGCCAATTTTAAGTCTCACAGTTTTACAGAATTTGTAAAGACAAAGAAAATGTCCTTTACCTTAGAAAAAAAGCTTCTGTATACTGATTAATGTATTTTTGCATGATTAAGCTCCATAAATTTGTATGTGCTTCCAAGTGTATTTATTTTGTCTGCAGTCTTCCTAGTAAAAATACACACATTTTGTAAATCTGTACTTTCACAATATTGAAAGGCTTATTTTGAATAATTTTAATGTCTACATTTAATAAAAGCTTTTGAAGCTTTTACATAGGAAAGTGTCATGTATCCCATTAAATACATAACTTCAAGTTACAATTATTTCTCCTCAAATTTGGCATTGTATATATTTATCATAAATAGTAACACAAGACACAGGAAGATTTGTGCATAAAACCTAAGACTCTTTAAGCATAGTTCTCACACATCTTCTCCCGTCTCCTTTGATCTCTTCACCACATTATTTATAGGCCCTCTTTGTAACCTACATTCCAATCAACCATACATGTATAAATGCATAATGGATATAGAACTTAACATACATGGTGTTTTTCTTAACTTGATTATTTACGCATTTGTGAATATGTTTGTGTGTGTGTGTGGTGCAGCAATAAAAATTATAGAAAGGGAGTGCATGATTTGGTGACTATGGGAGGGCTTAGGTTAAGAAAATGGAACTGGGAAGATGATGCAGTTGTGTTCTATATTATTTTCTAACTATTGTTTAGAGTTTTTACTAATTTATTTTAATCTTTTAATTAAAATATAATTACATAATTTTCTACTTGCCTAGCTCTCATTCTAGGGTTGAGGTCTTTGGAGATGATCCCCTTGCTTATGATATCTATGTTCAGAAACAAAATTTTAAAATAGCACCTATGATGTCCCTGGAAGCAGAGCACTGATGTGACTTTCTAAAACAAGCTAAATTATTCAGACACAGAATTTAAGTATTCAGGAGCAAGACCTTGGGCAATTCACTAACTTTAGGAAATAAGAGAGGAGGAAGCATAACCTCAGAGTTCCCTTCCGAGCTCAAGATAATTGGGGAGGCAAAAGTCTATCTATCTACACTAGGGATGTGGGTTCTCTAGGGTGATTGGAAAGTATAATTGTGGATCCCTCCAGAAATAAGAATAAAGATCCAAGGTACTGTAGAATTTCCTCAGCTACTTCTTTAATCCGAATGCTTTCCTCTGAGGAAAAGCCTAGACAATCTCCGAACCTTGCTTACTAGCACACACCTCCCACACTTTAAGGCCCCTTTTCTCTTCCAGGAAAGATTCAAAGCCTTAAGCACAAATAATGCTCTATGGTTCAGAAATTGGTTCAGTAAAATTAAATGTCATGCAATCTTCCTTGAGGTGAAGGATCTGAGTTTTTGAATCTGGAATATTTGTCCAGACAAACATGGAAAAGTGGGAAAGTAAGAGACCTCAAATGTTTGGACTGGAAAATGAGAATTTTCTGAATTACAGGTATACCTACAGCCCCCATCTCTCATCTTTCTATGTAATTTTTCTTATTAATGAATATTCATTACTTAGTTTTATATTGTTGAAAATATATTTTTTCTTTTAACATATTGAGATTATAGTTTTCTCTCCCCTAATATATCTGGTGTCCTCCCAACCTGTCAAGTCATCAAGCCAAAGTATTTCTTAGTGTATGAGAGAATTCAGGGAGATATTTCCTTTTCTGTGCAAAATGAGACTTCCAAGGAGAGCCTAGAGTGTGATCAAAGCTTAAGGGGTGTTGGGTCCAAATGTAGATGCAACATCTCTGATGGGGTTCTCCTGTGTTGTCAGAATTCAAGACCCCAAGATTCATAATTCTCTTATATGGTGGCAGGAGACATTCTTTCCATGGTTCATACTTTTTCTTTTAGTTTTAAATTAGGGTTATTGTTTTCACTCATACTACAGGACAGATGAGTCTGCACTAGCAAACTCTATAACTTCCAGGTATCTACATCCTATTTTTATTGTTGTGAGATGTCTCATGTGATGGAACACAGGAGGTAAGGGAAGACTGAATCTTTGTAAGTGTGTTCTTTTCATTTATATTTTGATATTTTTATAAATAATGATAAAATTTGTACCATTTTTGAAAGACTTTTGATAATTTATTTGAACCTGCACCACCTAACTCTGTATACATAGTCATGACTAGAGGAAATATTGACAACATACATTTCACAGGTGAGAATTATTCAGGACTCTGTGTATATTATCCTATAACATAGTTCAATTTTCTGTGTTCACAGATCCTCTTCCAGAAGAATGGACTCAGTAAATATCTCTTTGGTTACAGAATTCATTCTCGTAGGTTTAACAGACCAGCCTCATCTACAAATACTCCTGTTTTTTGTGTTTCTAGCAATGTATCTGGTCACTGTTCTGGGAAATTTGTTCTTGATAATTCTTTTTTTTTTTAAAAGATTTATTTATTTATTATATATATGAGTACACTGTAGCTGTCTTCAGATACACCAGAAGAGGGTGCATCGGATCTCTTTACAGATGGTTGTGAGCCACCATGTGGTTGCTGGAATTGAACTCATGACCTCTGAAGAGCAGTCGGGTGCTCTTAACCGCTGAGCCATCTCTCCAGCCCCATGATAATTCTAACTGTGCTGAATTCTCACCTTCACACCCCTATGTACTTTTTCCTCTTTAACTTGGCCTTTGTAGACCTCTGCTATTCTTCAGTGTTCACTCCACAAATGTTGATGAACTTAATAACAAGGAAGAATACAATTTCTTACATGGAATGTATGACCCAACTCTATTTCTTTTGTTTCTTTGTTATTTCTGAGTGTTATGTATTGACTTCAATGGCCTATGATCGCTATGTGGCCATCTGTAACCCACTGTTGTATAATCTTGTCATGTCCTCTAAATTATGTTTGAAACTAATGCTTTGTTCGTACTTTATTGCATTTTCTGAGTCTGTAGCTCACACCACTTGCATAATGAGACTGACCTTCTGTAAGGCCAACACAATCAACCACTACTTCTGTGATATTCCTCCTTTGCTCCAGCTTTCCTGCACAACCACATATATCAACAAGCTTGTAATTTTTGTTGCTTCGAGCATCAATATCATTGTTCCCATTTCAACTATATTTATCTCCTATGGTTTTATTCTCTCCAACATCTTCCACATCAGCTCTTCGGAAGGACGTTCCAAAGCTTTCAGTACCTGTAGCTCACACATCATTGCTGCTTTTCTGTTCTTTGGTTCAGGTGCATTTATGTATTTCAAACCATCCTCAGCTGGGTCTATGAATGAAGGAAAAATCTCTTCTGTCTTTTATACCAATGTGATTCCCATGATAAATCCTCTACTCTATAGCTTGAGGAACAAAGACTTTAAAGTTGCTCTGAGGAAAACCCTGAGCAAGAAAAACCTTTGAGTGTAAGGTTTAGCCTTTATGACTCTTAAGTTTGACCTCAAAGACCGTTTCTACTTATGGGCAATATTTCAGTTCAAAATTTTACCTAGTGGTTTTTAATCTAGAAAATATTCTACTTTGTTTCAGTTTTGAATAGTCAGAAATCCTTATTGCAATTATATAGCCTAGTCTCTTTTTTGTAACATAAATAGAAAATTTGATTCTTCTAGTTTTGTGTTTATAATGTGCAGAGTTTGCTTTCTTTATTTTTTGTCACTTCCATAATTCTCTATTCTCTTTTTCATTTAAAATTAATGGGGCTGAAACTACTTATGTATTTCTGACTACTCATTGCAAACTTATCTTTATTCCTTTTATAATTTAGAATAGTCCTTCAAAAAATCAAATGAAATAAGGTTAGGATGCCAATTTCTAGTTGATGTGGGTTTCTATCTTCAATGCTTGTCCTTATATGTGTAAATTTAAGATCTGATTATTCTTTCTTTTTTATGTTCCATTTTAAAGCAACATATTCATTCAACTATCAATATAATAGATATTAATTATTCATTATCAATAGCTTAATGAACAGTGTATTATTTTGCAATTATTGCAGGTCTCAATCATTCTATTAATTCACATACCATTTTGCATGTTCATATTTGTACTGTTTAGGAAACAAAATGTTTGTACTTTGAAACTTTATTATTTTTTTGTGAGGGACACATTTCTAAGGTTGGAGAAGTGGTCATTTTAACTTGGAGTTTTGTTTTTGTTTTCAAAAGGAGGTTGAATTCATCTTCTAAATTAAAAATGGAACAATTTGAAAGTCTTAAGGGTCTAGTAATTCAAGAAAAGAAGATCTAGAACAGTAAGAGAGCCAACAAAAGCCATTAGACTAGCAGACAAGAAGATAGTGAATAAGCAAGAGCCCTTCCATCTAAAGAATCACTGAAGGTATTTTGAAAATCATATTTCTATGAAAATTTTAACTTTCTTCTGCAGAGTATTGCAAATATTCTCCTTACTTTATTAATCTCATTGTGGGTATGAAGGATAATGTGAATAGTGTTTCAAGTAATGAAGATTATTTTATTGGGAAATAAAGTTGGGTTGTATTTGTTTTGTCCAAGTAGCACAAGAACAGCAAATCCAAGGAGTGAATATCATATGGTATTTGAAACTCCAGTTAGAAAGATTTTTCATACATTGAAGAGGGAAAACAGAAGCCTCTTTCGTTTCTTTTATGAAAATGGATGTACATGTATGCATGTATCTGAATACACACACACATACACACACACACAAGAAGTATGTATACCACAAATACACAGAAAAGTATGCCACACATTCATAAAGACACACACACACACACACACACACACACACACAGAGTGAATAAACATTTTGTGTTTAGTCTTATCTCTATAGATTCAGTGTGGGTTTTATGTTTCTATGATTGGTAATTGAAAATTATTACAAGGTTTAACAATAAATGATAAATTGATAAAATGTGTCTTTCAATGTGATGTATGAAGTGTGTCATAAATAGTGATAATTCTGCAAATGGCATGCTAAAAGGAAATCAAAGTATTAAGAAACAACACGAAAATTAAGTAACCTGAGGACCAAGGAAAAGAGCTCATGCAATGCTAGCTCTGGGCTAAATATTACATTGATAAATCTTTTGAAATTTCTATTCAATATAGAACTGTAAATTCTACACACAGTCAATTGGCAAGAAAACCTAATAACTGTTACTAAATTAGCATGAGGAATAATGATTTGTCTTTATAGAGGTAACAAACCTGTGTCCAAAATTCTAATGAATCAAACAAAAATTTTATAACAAATAGTAACATTTAATAAACTATAAATACCAGCAGATACTCTCTGCTATACCACAGGCTATACCTGTCAAAAAACAGGTAGGATGCCTTCAGATCTTATCAATGGTGGTGGTTTGAATGTGGTTGGCCAATGGGAGGTGGCACAAGAACTGTGGCCTTGTTGGAAGAGGTGTGGTGTCATTGGATGAAGTGTGTAGGGAGGCTCTGGAGGGTTCTTGTGCTCTATCTCTGCCCAGCAGGGAAGAGGCCCTTGTGTTAGCTTCCTGCAGAAGATAATCTCTCCTTTTGGCTACCTTCGGTTCAAGATATAGAACACTTGACTCTTTAAGTACCATGTCTGCTTACATGACGCCATGCTTCCCACCGTGATGATAATGGATTAAACATGTGAAACTGTAAGCCAGCCCTAATTAAATGTTATACTTTAGAGGAGTTGCTTTGGTCATGGTGTCTCCTAAAAGTAATAAAACCCTAACTCAGTCACCCACTCTATCTGTTACCCTAGACCCATACTTGGCACCACCAGAGAATACGAATTGCAGCTTTTTCATCTCCTTGTCTATATCTCCTGTGAATTCCTTAGATCGTCTTCCCCCGGACTACCATTCTCTCATCTTCCAATACTGTTAAACATTCTACCTATGAATTTACCATTCAAGTAGGACATTAAAATGGTGATACTTAGCTAACATACTCTCTGAAAATCCCAAAAGGAAACAAAAACAAAGTAAAAATACACATACTAACCCACAAGAAATGCTGAACTTAGCACATAGACCTGTTATCACCCCAAATCCTATGCCTAGACGCCAGCATAAGAACACAATCAGCATCAGTTGTGGGGAGGATGGAGAGAGAGAAAGTACAGGTAAAGACAAATGGAATTGGTGTGAAGGGGTATTTCTGGGATGGGGTAGAAACTGAGGAAAATGGAGTCTTCCAGAATCTAAAAGGATTACCATGGCTAGGACTTCTGGTGATGGGTGATACAGAGCATAAATTGACCATCCCTGTAACCAGGAAAGATTTCTGGTAGAATTCCGAGACACCAACCCATCCACAAAACTTTCCATTTATAATTTGCCTTGACCACAAGAAATGCCAAGGTAAAAGTGGCACATAAATTGTGAAGGTACCCAATCAATGACTGGTCCAGCTACAGACCCATGACATGAGAGGCATCCAAACCCTAAAATTCCCTGAAGGATCAGGAACCAGAACCTGGAAAGCCTACAGACCTATGATAGAACCAAAATTAAATCGCAAAAAAATAGTCAATAAAATTATTCCTGAGGATAGTTTACTACATTCATAGATTAGTGACTAGCCAAATTATCATGAGAAGCTTCATCTAACAACTAATGGGAACAGATGCAGAAACCCAGGCCAAAGATTAGGTTGAGCTTGGGGAACCTTGTGACAGAAAGCTAGAAGATTCAAGTATACCACAGAAAAACCCACAGAATCAACTAACCTCGACCCATAGGGCCTCATAAAGGCTTTACCAACAACTAGGGATCTTGTGTGGAAATATGCTTGGCCCTTTGCATATATGTTATAGTTGTGTAGCATGATCTTCTTTTGGGACTCCTAATGGGAAGTAGAACCTGTCCTTGACTCTGTTTCCTTCCTGTGGATACTTTTCTCCTACTGATTTGCCATGTCCAGTCTTAATAGAAAAGGAGGTAGCTAGTCTTACAGCAACTTGATATGCCATAGCTGGTTAATATTCATTGAAGTGGGCTTTAATCTAAGAGAAACAAAGGAGTGTATGGGTGTAGGTTGATGTTATTATGCAGGTGAAGGCAGGTACAGGATAGAATGAGACCTGGCACTGAACTAGAAGGAAAGATGGGCAGGAGAAAAGTTTTAGAGAGGAGAGATCAGAGCAAGAGGAGAGGGAGCAACATGGCAGGAGAACGAGAGAACATGGCAGCGGATGTTAAGATTTCTCCGCACATCTACAGGTTGTTATGACTATTCTTAAGGGATAAATGTGTACAGGGCTTTGTATGTCTAGATGAACAAAATATATCATCTCTAGGTGGGCAGTTTCTATCCTTATCAATTGGTTTTAAGTTAATTGTGGAGATGTATTGTACACCGAGGATTTAACGCATAAATCTGGTTGTTGGGTTCAGGTTGCTGAGTAATGATTTCACTGGGTAGTTGGGAGTGTGAACAAAGTCTGTGACAGGAAACCGTGCTAGGTGATAGAATGCTTGAGGCTAGCATGGCACAGGACCACACTAACAAGACCCGCAGAACATGATGTGAGTCTCAGGCGTGGTAACAACCATGAAGGGGACAGTGTGTGCAAGTTGTAACAGAGTAACAGCCGTAGTGCATGGATCCTGTGCAGAGTGGGAATCAGGTTGTGGGACTTTTTAATCATACTGCAACAGATGGGTGGGGAGATATGGGGGTGCATAGAGCATGGGGAAAGAAACACTAAACATATCTCAACATCAACAGTAGACATTATCTTGGGATAAAGGGTACAAAAGATATTTCAAGTAAAGGGACATAGGAGGCAAGTTGGTGTATCCATTTTAATATATATTAAAATAGATGGCAAATTAAAAGTAATCAAAAAAGATGTAAAAGGACACTACATATTTATCAAAGAAAAAAACTTCATTAAGATGGTGTTTCAATCTTAACATATATGCCCCAAACACAAGGCCACCGACCATTGCAAAAGAAACAGTAGTAGTGTTTAAATCACAAATTGTCCCTTTACACACTCATAGTGAGAAACTTCAATACCCCACTCTAACCAATTGACACTCCATACAGACAAAAACAAAACAAAGAAAGCTGAAGCTAACAGGTATTTCCAGAACACTCCACCTACCCAAACACAAAAGAACACACCTTTTCAGCACTTCACAGAAGTCTTTGAAAAATTGATAATTTACTCAAACATTAAGCAAGTCTCAATAGACACAAAAATATATGCAGACATTGTCCTATCCAAACACCATAGATTAAAGCTGTATATCAACAACAGAAACAACACAATGTTTACAAACCCATGGGCACTAAACAATTCTCTACCAAAAGGATACTGGGTAAAGACATAAAGAAAGAAGTGACTTTCTAAAATTCAATGGAAATGAATGACAACACAGGCAAACTTATGGGACACAATCAAAGCAATGCTAAGAGAAAAGTCGACAGTACTAAATTCCTGTATAACTGAGTAAATGTAATCCACCATATAAACAAACTGAAAGAAAAACAAACAGACAACAACAAGTTAGAGGTTAACAATTTAACAGCACACCTGAAAGCTATAGATCAAAGAAGTAAGCACACTCAAGTGGAGTAGTCAGCAAGAAATAATAAAATTGAGGGTTGAAATAAATAAAATAATACTGAAAAACTAATAAATCAGAGAGTTGTTTATTTGAGAAAAAACCAAATCCTGATTCAAAGTAAGTAAAATGCCTAAGGAGACTATGCAAATTAGTAAAACAAGAAACAAGAATGGTGACATAAGCAGTACCAAGAAAATTAGAGAATTTTAAGAACATACTTTACAAGGCTGATTTCTTCCAAGTTGGGAAATCTAAAAGAAGTGGATAATTTCCTCAATAGGAACCATTTACCAACATTAACTCAAGATCAGATAAACTATTTAAATAAACCTATAAATATAAGTGAAATAAAAGCGGTCAATAAAAATCTTCCAACCAAAGAAAGTCTAAGGCCAGATAGTTTTAACAGAAAATTCTACCACACTTTCAATGAAGAGTTACTGTCAATACTCTTCAAATTATTCTATAAAATAAAAACAGAAGAAACATTGTCTAATTCATTTTCATAAGGTTACAATTAGCTGATCAACAAACTATCTAAAGACTGGACAAGGAAAAATACAGACCAATTTTTCTTATCAGCTTACATATAAAATACTCATTAAAGCATGTGCAACCAAGTAGGCTTCATTCCAGATTTGCAGGTGCAGTTCAATATGGGAAAAAACTGAGTAAATGTAATCCATCATATAAACAAACTGAAAGAAAAACAAACAGACAAACAAACATGATCATCTCATTAGACATAGAAGTCTTTGACTAAATTCATCACCCTTTAATAAAAAAGTTCTATATAAAGTAGAAATACAAAAGACATACCTAAACTTAATAAAGTCTACAACTAACAGTAAGCCTATAGTCAACATCAAATTAAATAAAGAGAAACTCAAAACAATTCCACTAAAATCAGGAACAAGACAAAGCTCTCCATTCTCTCCATAACTATTCAATACACTATTTGAAGTCTTACCTAGAACAATAAGAAAACTGAATGAGATCAAGGAGATACAAATTAGAAAAGACTGTGTAAAACTATCATTTTTTTCTTGTTTTATTTCTATTGCTTTTTTTTTTTTTTGATTTGATGGTACACAATGTTAAATTTCTGTGAGTTCAAGTTGGGTCTACATAGCAAGTTCTAAGAGAGGTCCTATCTCAAAGAATCCAATTAATTAATTAATTTAACTAAAGAAAAAAATGCCAGAATTTTAGACAGGTGAATACAGTATAGTAGAACACCTGTATAAAAAATTATTTTATTTATTTACATTCCTTCCACTGCTCCCACTTCTTGATCCCCCTCCTACAGTTCCTCATTTTACTTTTCTTCCCCCTTTCCTCCAAGAGCGTGTCCTTTCCCCACCATGCCTAGCCCTTCCCTAGGGTCTCAAGTCTGTACAGAATTAGGTGAATCTTCTCCAAATGAGTCCAGAAAAGGCAGTTCTTAGCTATGTATGTGCCAAGGCCTCTGTTGTATCAGTAAGGCTTCCTACAATAGCAGATCCACGGCCTCTGTTGTATCAGAAAGGCTTCCTACAAAAGCAGATCCAAGATCATGCAGAAACACACAGCTAGATATTATTCAGAGAGAGAGGGAGAGAGAGGAGAGAGAGAGAGAGAGAGAGAGAGAGAGAGACAGACAGAGACAGAGAGAGAGAGACAGAGACAGAGAGAGAGACAGAGAGAGAGAGAGAGAGAGAGACAGAGAGACAGAGAGACAGAGAGACACACAGAGACACACACAGAGAGAGACAGAGAGAGAGACAGAGAGAGAGACAGAGAGACAGAAACAGAGAGAAAACAAGAAATTAAATTGGAGGTTTCCTTTAGGTGCTTCCCTTCAGAGATGGGTGACTCCACAGAATAGGTAGAAGAAAAACTGTAGGAGTCAGAAGGGATAGAGCATATCATGAAATCATAAGTACCTGAGTCATCAACTCAGTTAAGTAGGGCTCATATGGGCTCACAGAGACTAAAGCAGCAATTCTCGAGTCAGCAATGGTCTGTATCAGGTTCTCTGCTTATAGGTTAGAGTTTGGTGTTTTTGTGAGACTCCTAATAGTGAGAACATGACTGTCCCTTACTCTTGCCCTATCTTGGGATTTTTCTTCGATTGTGTTGCCTTGTCCAGCCTTGATATGGGAGCTTTTGCCTTGTCTTTTTTATCCTGTTTTTTCTCATTTGGCTCTTTTCTGATGAGGAAACACAGAGGGAGTGAATCTCACTCAGTGAGAGGCAGGTGGGGAGAGCTGAAAGTAGTGGAGGAAGGGGAAACAGTGCTCAGATGCAATGAACGAGAGAAGCTATTTTCAGTAAAAGTAAAATTAAATAAATAATATGATGGGCCAATATATTCCAATTGTAACAACCAAAATAGAGATTTTAATTTGTAGATAATTTCAAAAAATCTATAAAAGTCAGCATATGTATCAATTGCATGTCCATATAATAACAGTGAATAATAAGAAAGGGAAATTAAGAAAATATACATAAGTATCATACATCACATAAAAGAGTATAAAATATTGCATAACACAATCTACCAAATTTTGTTGAAACTGAGACATAAATATAAGGAAATACATCTTCATTCATAAGTTAATAAACAATAGTTAAGACAACAATGCCCCAATTAATTTAAACATGCTTATCTGAGTTAAAGAAAAACATATAAGATTTTCATGGTAGTTTTATGTTGTTGTTTTTGATATTGTTTGATTTTAGTAATGTTGGATTTATAAAATGAATTTTGATGTCTTTGATTCTCTTTACCTTGTGGGAAGAATTTGAAAAATCAATTATGCTTTTTATGCTTGAATACAGCACTCAATGGTTCTTTGCTTTTTAGTTTGCTTTGTTTTGTTTTGTTTCAGGTGGCTGCCAGGAATTCAGAATATAACAGACACGGTCAGTGGGCTAAATACTTATAGAGAAACCAACTGCTATGCAGTATCCACATAAGTTATATCATGATATATCACATACATACATCAGTTATATCACATACTTCTTTCCACACTGGGAGATGCTGTGAGATAGTATGTCTGGGAGTTTTCATATTTAATGTCTTTGAGACAGTTGGTGTAGGAGCAGTGGTGATCACCAGTCTATATCCATTGATCTATTCTTACTAGAAAGAACTGAAAGCCAGGTCACTGCATTTTACTTCCTAGCAACACTTCACTATATCCCAGAATCCTAAATAGTAGCCAAAGATCTGGTCAAGCCACAGAAAATTTATGGCATTGGAAATACCATGCACATCTTTCTTCTATAGGGAGAAACTGGGGGGTGGGGTGAGATTTTTTTCAATTTTTACTTCTGTATTGAGCTGAGACTATTAGTATTGCCAGGTTCAGTCTCCATAGTTTACAGTTGAATTTAGTATTTAGAATATATACTGTGTTTTCCTGAAAAAATCAGTGAGACAGGGCAGAAAAAAATAATCTTATAGATGACCTGTGAACAAGACGTGGCATAGATTGTACATATTTGTGTTCCATTCCTTTCCCGGGTTGTTTATCCTAATTTTGTGTTCCTATGTCAGTAATAGTGCATGGTAAGAGTGTAGCTTATTTTTCACTACCAGATGCAGTGTGGTTGGTTTCATGGAAGACCAGGATGCAAGAACCCCAGGACTAATTTTCAGACTACTCACGGATGATAAATATATAATTGTGGCTCAGTTGCTCTGTTAATGAACAATTCTGTACTTGATGTTCCATCACCTTGCTGAATTAAAAAGGATTTTATATTTCATTCTCCCTGGAGAATGTTCAATCCCTCAAATGAAGGAAACATCGAGTCCCTAAGGAAATGATGACATATTATGATCCAAGTTGTAGCTGTAAACCACTTATCTCCCTATTGCCCACAGAAACTATTCCCTAGAGAAGTGTAATGCATTAGCTACTCTGCTTATAAGGGAGTGCATAACACTAATAGCACATCGAAACTCTGACTTATCAAAGGTAAATATGAAGATAATTTTCCTCTGCTACTTGAGATGACCATAACTTATAATAAGTTATGTGTTTTAGTTTATATATACCAACTGAATATACTAGACATGTATCTAGGATGAAATTCTTCTTCCAGGACCATATAAGTAGGTAGACAATGAGGAAACACTACTGTTTTACTTAACAATTAAGTTCTAAATTCAATTCATATTACTCTCTTGTTTTGGAGCCGAAGACCAAAGCACTAATACATGTCATCATTATTTTTATACGGTGCAGTACTGAAGCTCAATGAAATGATGTAATAATCTACTCAAAGTGAGACATGGAGGCTTTTCAAAGACTTTTAGGACCTTAGAATAGATAGAAGCTTTAAGGAGATCCTTCTTTTTGGACGGAACTTCACTATTCTCTATTCATGAATATTTTCTACCACATGGGAGTAACTAAAACATTATGAAATTATTCCTTATATTTTAGAACACTATGTTGATCTCATTTCCTCAAAGTCTTACCTGGATAAGAGACCAACAGACAGTGTCAAGGTATATACCTCCAATCTTATCAATGAGGGGAGGTTTAAGAGTAGGAAAACCAATTATGCAAACAGTGGTTTATCTTGGATCTGCTCTCGCCTTTCTTGTCTTTGGATACTCTATATTTTTACAGAGAAGTATTGACAGTCCTATGTAGAATGAATATGATATTGTTCTCAGTTAACTAATGTTGCTAATTGAGGGCAAGAGCAGAGGACAGATAAATAAAAGGGAAAAAAGTGTCTTCTGGACATGGCAGGGCATTTGCACACACAAATTTAGATTAACTGTGACACAATGCACAAGATCTCTGCAAGTCCAATCCAGACCAAATCCTAGCACAGAAGGAAGAGTCAGTGAGTCAAGAAGCTTCACCCTTAGATAAGAGCTTTTGACAATTTTAAGCTGCTGGTAGGAGAGCTTCTTTAAGAGTGTAGCTCCTGAAAGAAAACAAAAGAGGGTAGCTCCTGGTAAGTCAACAATCCTTCAGCAGAAGGACACATTTCCAATAATATATGACCAACACAAAACAGTATGATTAAGAATAAAATAGATATGAAGTAGCATAGACAGGAAAAGAGAGGGTAAATATCATCACAATGGGTATGAAATAACAGTATATCTGTGTGTGTGTGTGTGTGTGTGTGTGTGTGTGTGTGTGCGTGTGTGTGTGTGTGTGTGTGTGACAAAGGGGGATGGATGGAGGGGAGGAGAGAGAGAGAAAAAGAAAAAAATTTAGATGAGAAAACATTACAATTAAAAGAAAAATTTATGTTGGTTATGTTGGTGATGCTGTATATGTTTGAAAGACTGTTGTGGGAAAGGTTTATAGCATGACTTCTCTTGGCCTGTGCTCACAGATTCCTCTAAAGAATGGGTTCTGCAAATGGCTCTTCAGTGACTGAGTTCATCCTGGTGGGATTAACCAAGCAGCCTGATCTCCAGTGCCCCCTCTTTATCCTATTTCTAGTGATGTACGTTGTCATTGTGTTGGGAAATCTGGGTTTGATTACATTAATTGCACTGAATTCTCACCTTCATACCCCAATGTACTTTTTCCTCTTTAACTTGTCATTTGTTGACCTCTGGTACTCTTCGGTGTTCACACCCAAAATGCTGATGAGTTTCATATCAGAGAAGAACATTATTACCTACAAAGGATGCATGACGCAGCTTTTCTTTTTCAGTTTTTTCTGCATTTCTGAGTGTTATGTGCTGACTGTAATGGCCTATGATCGCTATGTGGCCATATGTAATCCACTATTGTACAATATTGTCATGTCTCCGAAATTATGTTTGAACCTCATGCTTGCCTCATACATAATGGCATTTTCTGGTGCCATGGCTCACACAGGATGCATGCTGAGACTGACTTTCTGTGATGCAAACACTATCAATCACTACTTCTGTGACATCCCCCCTTTGCTTCAACTCTCCTGCACCAGCACCTATGTCAATGAGCTGGAGGTCTTTGTTGTTATAGGCATCAACATCCTTGTGCCCAGCATCACCATCTTCATCTCCTATGGTTTCATCCTCTCAAGTATTTTTCATATCAGCTCCAAGGAGGGCAGGTCCAAGACCTTCAGCACATGCAGTTCCCACATAATCGCAGTTTCTCTGTTCTTTGGATCAGGTGCATTTATGTACCTCAAACCATCTTCTGCTGAATCAATGAATGAGGGCAAAATCTCCTCTGTCTTTTACACCAACACAGTTCCTCTGCTGAATCCCTTAATCTACAGCTTGAGGAACAAAGATGTTAAAATTGCCTTGATAAAGACCCTGAGTAAGAGAAAGTGTTGATCTGAAAGAGTGTCCTTTCTCATGTAGTTACTGCACTTAGAATGTCAGTTTTCTTAGTTCCATTTGTGTTGCTCTTATCACTTTTTCTTTGTTTGTTTGTTTGTTTGTTAGACTGTTGGGTGAAAGAAATTTGAATCTCATTTCAATAATTTATTTCTGTGTTTTATAGATAATGAATGTTATCCCTTACTATTGCCATAAATAATTTCTCTTCTTCTTTCACGTGCTTTTAAGAACACTAGTGGAGAAATTTAGGTATTCAAAAGTATGGTAATTTTCACCATTTCTTCCAGTGAAGAAAGGTTATTATTTGATAACCATTTCACTTAATGTGTCACATAAGTAGAGGGACTCACCTGCGCTGGCTTTCAGAAACATACTTTTACAGGATGTTTCTATTCTGGTTATTTCTCCCTTAATTGGAATATAGTTTTGTTTTTTGTTTTTTTTACCAAGCCAAACTGGAAGTTTCCACAGAAAATTTAAGTTTCTCACTCATATATTCAAATATTACAAATGAGTTAACTTTTAGCAAAGAGCTCTGTTATTTGTTGAGTCCTTTTTTTCCAGGAGTTTTAGGCATGATTTTGAGCTAGAAATATTAAAATGGCAGACTAACATAAGATATTTAAGCTTTTAAACAATATGTAGGGAATAACCTAAGTTATGATAATACCATTTATGCTTAACTATTATTATTACTATTTTTAAAAAGAGCAAAAACTGACTATCCTTAAGATACTAAATCTAAGGTTTTCAAAGTACAATATAAGCTTTTTTAAAGATAACATATATATCTTGCTATTGTTTAATTTTTCTAAATGTCATTACATTGTCTAACATTTTGAAATTTAGCATTAAAAAAATCTTTGTTCTATTATAATACTCTTTTGACATTAATAAATCCTTGACTTACACTTTAGAAAGTTCATCCATTTATCTATCTGAAATCAATATGTACATGCTTCATATTTCCTTATCAATGAACTTTTACATATATTAGATATAAAATATGGGCATAAGTATTGGAAAATATTGTTTGGTGTTTATCTCTTGATCAGCACTTTCCTTTTTAAAATGTGATTATATGTAGGTACTCAAATGAGTGAAGATGTACCATGGCCATACAGGAGTCTGCAGGGGTCAGAAGAGGGCACAAGATCCACAGGGCTAGAGTAATGGAAGATTATGACCTTCTGTGTGAGTTCAGTAAAATGGACTCAGGTCTTCTGCAAGAGTAACAAGTGCTTTCAACAATTGAGCCATACCTCTAGAACTAATAAAATTATTTTCTTTGTTGAATGGAAAGTATATCTAGTAAATGATATCTCTGCTCTTTTGTAGCCTTTAGCATTTTGTAGTCTCTGAACTACACATTTCCCTCTTTCTAACTGCATTATATCATCCTTCTTTATCCTTTTACCTACGAGTCCTAAGTGTCAGGAAACACCTTTGAATTGCCTAAGACTTGAAGAAAATTTTCTTTATAGGTTTCAAGTACATTGACTAAGTTTTCCTGTTGTAATGTGTATACAGTTAACAATGAATTGTGTTTATATATGTTTATCAATCTGAATAAAGTTCAACTAAAAGCTAAGTCTGTCTTTTTAAATGAATTGGCCTTTGGATATTTGTCGGTGCCTGCACCGACACGGTACCGAGAATCAGGCGAAAGCCTGTGGGATTAAAGAAACACACACACACAGGTTATTCGTGTCAAGCCAGGAGAGGAAGAGAGAGAGAGAGATTCCTGTAGCTTTATTCACCACTTATATACCCAAGTTCCCCAGGTAGAAAATATCTGGGAAGCACAGTGGGAAACCCTGGCTCATGACTACCTGGCTCATGACTTTGGTAACAAAAGACTGACTACGAGACCTGAATTAACTAGGGAGAAATCCCAGAAGACCAGCCTAAATCTCAAGGACAAAGGCTGAGAAAGCAAAAGGCAGGAGCGAATTGACCACTGCCCAGGTGTGGCCCAGGTGTGTCGGTTCCACATGCATCAGCCGGGCTCAAAGCATTCCGTGATTATTTTCGTCCTGTGCCGTAAATTCACGGGAGAGGCTTTTGTCCCACAATCTCAAGACTTTATGGCCATACAGCCCCAGAGTCATGTAGCCACCTTGAGCTATGCAGTCACAAAGCGGCCAGGCCCAAATCCAATACGGCTCCCTACAGATATTTATAGAGAGAAATCTTGTGAATGTGTATTAGGAAAATAGGTTGGGCAAACAGAATTATCCATTGCCTTCCTCATCCTATCCCCACACACTAAGAGAATGGATAGATATAGTGGAGTAACTAGTATTAAGAATCAACTGTCGCAAAAGAGGTACAGATAATAAAAGGCTGCACTTACTTTTCTTGCTTGATGTAGTTGTAATCCAACAATTCCTAGGTGTAAAAAGTGAAAAACTTGTCTTAGCCTTCCATGGTATTTGTGGAAAGAAAATAGATATTGACTTTGAAAGTGTATTGGTAGCTTCTCCATACCTCTAGATACTGACATGTTTATTTGTAATATATTTATCATCTATCCATGTGTGTAACATCATCATCATCTTTCTTCAAAATCTTTCCTTACATTTTTTAAAGTGTCTTTTAAAAATATTTGTTTTTCTTGGATGGTTTATGTATTTACATTTCAGATGTTATCCCCTTTCTCCTCTCTCTCATACCCCATACCACCTCCCCCTGCTTCCATGAGAGTGCTCCCACTTCTACCCATCGACTCCCGTCTCAACCCCCTAGCATTGCCCTACATTGGAAAAAGCTGCCTTCACAGGACCAAGGGTTTTCCTCCTATTGATGCTGGATAATGTCATCCTCTACTACATATATGGCTGGAGTTATGGGTCCTTCCATGTGTATTCATTGGTTGGTGATTTAGTTGCTGGGATCTCTGGTGGGGTCTTTTTGGTTGATATTGTTGTTCTTCCTATGGTGTTGCAAACCCCCTCAGCTCCTTCAGTCTTTTCTCAAACTCCTCCACTGTGGTTCCCTTGTTCAGTGCAATGGTTAGCTGCAAGCAACCTCATCTGTATCAGTAGTGCTCTGGCAGATCCTCTCAGGAGATACCCATATCAGGCTCCTGTCAGCAAACACTTGTTAGCATCAGCTATAGTGACTGGGTTTTGGAGTGGCATATGGGACAGATCTCCAGGTGGGGCAGCCTCTGGATGACATTTTCTTCAATCCCTTCTCCACTTTTTGTCTCTCTATTTACTCCCATGAGCATTTTGTTCTCCCTTCTTAGAAGGAATGAAACATCTACATTTCGGTCTTCCTTATTGAGCTTCATATGATCTGTGAATATTTTCTTAGGTATTCCAAGCTTTTGGGCTAATATCCACTTTTCAGTGAGAATATACCATGTGTGTTCTTTTGTGACTGGGTTACCTCACTCAGTATGATATTTTCTAGTTCTATCCATTTGCCTAAGCATTTCCCATAATTATTGTTTTTAATAGCTGAGTAGTACTCCATTGTGCAAATGTACCACATTTTCTTTATCCATTCCTCTGTTGGAGAACATATGGGTTCTTTCCAGGTTCTGGGTATTATAAATAATGCTGCTATGAACATATTTATTTGTTATATGTTGGAGCATCTTTTGGGTACCACCTCACACCAGTCAGAAGAGCTAAGATCAAAAACTCAGGTGATAACCGATGCTGGCAAGGATGTGAAGAAATAGGAACACTCCTCCATTGTTGGTGGGATTTCAAACTGGTACAACCATTCTGGAAATCACTCTGGTGGTTCCTCAGAAAATTGGACATAGTACTACCTGAGAATCCAGCTATACCACACCTGGGAATATACCCAAAAGATGCTGCAAAATAATTTTAAAATAAAAATTTGAAAAGACAAAACAAGACAAAAGAAAAAATCAAATAATACACTGAAATTAATCTGAGTGAAACTCTATATATTGCAATGAACTTCCTATACAGTTAGCTTCAATGGGCAATTTTAAGCTGTGAATCTTTACATTAAATTTTGTCCTTTTACTTTGAATATGGATATATTTTGATGAAATGTATCCATCAACAACCATTAAACATCTTTAACAGAACTAGTACTACAAAGCAATTAGCTTTATATATATTGTCTTTCTTTATTCTTTTAATTTATTCTCCTTTATTCAATACATCTCAACAGTACTCTCCTACCCCTCTACTCTTCCCAGGCCCTACCTCCCATGTTTCCCAGACCCACAACTCCTTTCTTCCTTTTCAGAAAAGAGCCAACACTCTTGTAGGAGGGAAAGAGTTCCGAGGGCCAGAAAAAGAGTCAGAGACACTCCCTTTCCCACTGTAAGGAGTTCCCCAAATCCTCAAGCTAAACAGCCATAGCATATATGCAAAGAACCTATCATGTAGGCTCTGTGATTGCTGCTTTTTCTCTGTGAGCCCCTATGAACCTTGCTTATTTATTTATGTGGACCCTATTCTAGTGGTGTCCTCAACCCTTCTGGCTTCTATAATTCTTCTCCCTCCTCTTCCCCTCCATGTAATGTTCTGTTGTCGGTCTCTGAATCTGGTCCCACCAGCTGCCTGAGAAAGCATTTCTGATGAGACTTGGGTTAGGCACCAATCTCTTAGGATGGCAGAATATCTTTAGGAATCATTTCATTGACTTTTCTATTTTATTACTTTATTATTTTATTTATTTACCTGTTGTGGCATGGATATTTTTAATAAATCCTGGTGCATGGTTCCTTCCAGCCTTAGACCATTTATGTACCTGGATTAAAGACCCACACATAGCATTATATTTTAATATGCCTTAAGCAGCACAATAGTTGGAAAAGTGGCTAACTGCCATTATTTTTAGAATTCACTCTTCTACCTATAACTCTGAGTTACTACTTACTACTTTTTTTTTTCAACCTTGTCTGCTCTTCACCCAATTAAGCAGATCTCCTTCATAGTCTTCTTCTCTATTTTCCTGCATGCCCTCCTAAGGCATGAACACTTTCTTCTCTCCTCAGGGTCCCAAACCTAGCAAACCTAAATGCTACCTTGCTGTCTTCTTCCCAGCTGTTGGCGACTGGCCTCTTTACTTACCAATGAGAATTAACTGCAAGTAGGTTCCCAGAAGCTATCTCTTGTAAACCGTTTTCAGGAACCCAAATTAGCATTAGAATATAAGTAAGTATTATTTATTTATTTATTCATTCATTCATTCAATCATTTGTTAGCAGTTGTGTTTTATTCTACTACAGGTCTCTGCATCATTCAGCTTCTGATTCTTACCAATCTAGGCAGTGTATGGCATGGGATCTTTTTTGTAGCTTTGACCTCATTAGACCAATCATTGATCATTCTCACAAGTAGGATGGGTTGTAGTTTGGTCCAAGTGATTGGGTTTGTGTCACAGTTCCAGAACTGGAAGACTTGCCTAGTTATAGAAGATTGTTGGTTCAGGCTCCAGATCCTCCCATTCTAGGAGTTCCTGGATAGCCTCATCCTCATGAGTTACAAGAAGTTTCCACTGTACTAGGTTTTCACATTACTCCCTAAATGCCCCCATATTTCAGTAGTCTTTCCCTGTATTCTCTCCCCCTATTCCTCTGCCACCTGTTTCTATGCTCGCCCAGCCCAGTCTACCCACAAAAATCTATTTTAATTTTCCCTTCCCAGGAAGATCCATGTATCCTTCACTACAGTCCTCCTTTTTGCTTAGTATTTCTGGGACTATGGGCTGTGGCATGATTATCTTTTACTTAAATGCTTATATCCACTTATAAGTCAGTACTTAGCATGTTTGTTCTTGCTTACTCTTTGCCTCACTCGGGGTGATTTTATTCTAGTTCCACCGTTTGGCTGCAAATTTCATGTCATTTTTTGTTGTTGTTCTAACAGTTGAGTAATATTCCCTTGTGTAAATACAGAACATTTTCTTTATCCGTTCTTTAGTCGATAACATCTAGGTTGTTTGTAGCTTCTGGCTATTATGGATAAAGTTGCTATGAAAATAATTGAACATGTATATTTTGGTAGGATGCAGTATCTTTTGAGTATATGTCCAAGATTGGCATAGCTGAGTCTTGAGATAGATCTATTTCCAATTTTCTGAAGAACCATTATATTGATTTTTATAGTGGTTATAGGAGTTGGCATTCTCCCCAGCGATGGAGGGATATTTCCTTTGCTCCACATCTTTGTGAGCATGAGCTGTCATTTGTGTTATTTATCTTGTGCATTCCATCTGGTTTATACTTTCATTTCCTTGACGATAGTCTTTCAATCTATATACATTGAACTGAAAACTTGGGACAAAATTTTTTATCATTTAGAGGGTATTTACCCATACTTTTTTTTTTTTACCTCTTAGGTCAGAAATTTATTTTGTTACCCTAAATCACAATTGATAGAACAATTTGGGTTTCCTTTACCCTTGCTTTAAAGCCTTTCTGTTGAATTTTCCTTTTTTTTCCATCTTTATCAACTTGAGTATTTCTTATTTACATTTTAATTGTTTTCTGCTTCCTGGTTTCTGGGCCAACATCCCCCTAACCCCTGCCCTTTCCTTTCTCTATGGGTGTTCCCCTCCCCCTCCTCCCCCCATTACCGCCCTCCCCCAACAATCACATTCATTGGGGGTTCAGTATTGTCAGAACCAAGGGCTTTCCCTTTCACTGGTGCTCTTACTAGGCTATTCATTGCTACGTAGGCAGTTGGAGTCCAGTGTCAGTACATGTATAGTCTTTGGGTAGTGGCTTAGTCCATGGAAGCTCTGGTTGGTTGGCATTGTTGTTCATATGGGGTCTCAAGCCCCTTCAAGCTCTTTTAGTCCTTTTTAAGATTCCTTCAAGGGGGTCCCGTTCTCAGTTCAGTGGTTTAATGATGACATTCGCCTATACTTAAGCACCTAAGGGTCTAATATACTTCAGGTGTCCAGCAGGCAAACTATTAAGTACCTGGAGGAATCTTGGAGTCTTCATCCCTACTTGTAAAATGAAATCAAGATTGCAGGAGACAGAAGAAGTTTGACTAATCCTGCTTCAGTTCTTCAGTCCAATATCTGGAGAAGGCAACTCCTAGATTCTTTGAAATTTGTAATGGTATCCCAATAAGAGCAACTAAAATTTCTTTAACAAATAAAATGAATTTGGAATACTAAGTACCTCCCAGGGGTCATTAGGTTTAAACACTGGAGCTCTAAATGGACATCTCCGAGGGGATATACATGGGTGGATTCATGGCTCCCAAAATATATGTAGCAGAGGATTGCCTTATCTTGCATCGATGAGAGGGGAGGTGCTTGGTCCTGTGGAGGCATGTCGTCCCATCACAGAGGGATGCTGGAAGGGTGAGGCAGGAGTTGGTTAGTGGGTGGGGAGCACCCTCTTATAGGCAAAGTGGAGAGGGGGTGGAATGGGGGATTTTTTGGAGGGGAAAAACAGAGAAAGGAGACAACATTTGAAATATAAATTTAAAAAAATTAACTAATAAAAAACCTGAAACTCTGATATGAAATTTGACACACACTAAAAGAAAGTACTGTTTTTCAGATTTCACCAGGTATTACCATTGTATATGATAATTTGTGGCCCAAGAACATTTACATTAAGAGCATGTTAGTGTGTATGTATTACATTCCTCTGCAGTTTTTAATCTTACCTAATCAAGTAGTCCTTCTCTTGTTAATGTCTTGCATTCCCTTGAACAGATCACTTCTAGTTTCAAATCATATGCAAACTTAGTTTCATAAACATATGTAAAAATCTAGGAATCATAAATGAAAGAAAATATAATGAATGAACATTAATATAAATATTTGTAGTAAATTAATGCAATGGGTGCTTTTTCTTTAACCTAGATAATTCTCTAATAATAGCACAGAGATACCAAGATTTATTTAAGGCTTTACTGAAATATGTGGGTAGTGATTTTGATCTATTTTAATCCCCTAAACTCATTTGGCTATCGCCCAGCTCAAATCCCCATAAACTTGCATTTGGATATACCTTGCTTCAGATGAATTCTTATCAACATCTTCTTCTTCCTTCTTGTGGCTCATTGATTCTGTATTCCTCTCTCTTTCACCTTCCCTTGTCTGACAGAAGTCCCACTCCATTATCTTTCTGCTCAGCCATTGGGTAAACAGTTTTTATTGACAACACAGAGAATAAATGATCAGCATTGTTTACACAAACTTGAGACAGGAGATTCTTGACATAATCATTACAATGCTATGTCATACTGAAATAATCTATTTAACTAACACAAGAATAATATTTACACAGTGCACAAAATATTATGCCTACATGAAAAACATGGCATTTGCCTTTCTGATAAACTCTTAGTTGCACAGAATAATTATCTAACATTGTATATATTTTCCTTCAAACAACCTAACTTTGCTCTTCTTTATGGCTGAAAATGTAAAAATGTACATTTTCTTCAGCCATTTCTCTGTTGTTGGATATGTTGATTGGTCAATAGCATATCTATTATGACTGACTCTACAATAAACACTGCTGCACAGGTATCCCTAAAAGTTATTGACTTGGAAACCTTATGGTAAATGCCAGGAAGTAGTGGTTCTTATAAAAGATCTATTTTTTAATTTTTTGAGAAATTTTCATATTCATTCAATATAAACTAGAATATCATACATTAATACAAGCAGTATATATGAGCTCCCTTTTGTCTACCTTACAAATAGCTGAAGTTTACAATTCTTTTTTTGTAAATAAAATCATATAAAATACATCTTCCATATTAAGTGAAACTATATTAGAAATATTTACATAAAGTTTCAAAGAAAAGAACATTTTTTAAGTTACCGAATGCCACTCTTCCCCCAATTTTTAAAATTTTCCAATGACTGCTGTTTTAACCAAGGTCATGTAGACTTCAGTGGGGATTTCATTTCTATTTCTCTGGTGCTTCGTGAAGCTGAATGTTTTCCATGTTTACTGAATACTTGCACTTTATCTTTTGATAAATGTCCTTTTTTCTTTTATTATTATTATTAACTTTTTCTTTTTCCTTTTTTTACACTCCTGATTTTATTCCCTCTGGGTCCACCCTCTGACTTTTCCACATCCCATACCTCCTTCCTTGTCTCCATGAGGATGTCCTCAACCCACCAGACCTCTAAATTACCTGGAGCCTCTAGTGTCTTGAGTGCTAGGTTCATCATCTTCGACTAAACTCAGACCCAGTAGTCCTCTGCTATTTATGATATGTGTTGGCCTCATCTCAGCTGGTGTATGCTGCTTGGTTGGTGATCCAGTGTCTGAGAGATCTCACTGGTCCAGGAGAATTGAGATTGCTGGTCCTCCTACAGGGTTGCCCTCCTCCTCAGCTTCTTCCAGCTTTTCCCTAAATCAATCACAGGGGTCAGCAGCTTCTGTTCATTGATTGGGTGCAAATATCTTCATCTGACTCTTTCAGCTGCTTGTTGTGTCTTTTGTAAGGTAGACATGATAGGTCCTTATTTGTGAGCACTCAATAGCCTCATTAATGGTGTCACACCTCAGGGTCTCCCCTTGAGCTGGATCCCACTTTGGGCCTGTTATTGAACCTTCTTTTACTCAGGCTTTTCTTCATTTCCACCCTTGCCGTTTTTTTCCGGCAGAAACAAGTATGGGTCAGAGATTTGATTTTAGGATGGCAACCCCATCCTCACTTGATGCCGTATCTTTCTGCCGGAGGTGGGCTCTACAAGTTCCCTCTCCCCACCATATGGCATTTCATCTAGGGTCCCTCCCTTTGAATACTGAGAGTCTCCCATCTCCCAGGTCCATTTTTCTTAACACATTTATTGATTGGTTGATTGATTTAATTTTGTTTATATTTTCTATTTATTTGTTATCAAAATCTGTAAATTATCTCCTTTCTTGTTTAACTTCTTTGCTATGTAGAACTTTTTTAATTTTACAAGTTTCCATTTTCCAATTGTTGGCATTAATCTGAGTGAGTGATCACAGTCCTATTCCACCTATCTCTGTATCTATATTATTTTTTTCCTATAACAGATTCAGGGTTTCAGGCCTTACCTTAAGGTCCTTAATCTTTTTTTGTTGTTGTTGTGATAAATAAGCATCATTTCGTTATTCTAATAGTGGTTAGACAGATTTAACAGCAGCATTTTTGAACAAGCTATCTTTTCTATGATGTATTTTTGGCATATTTGACAAAATTTGGCATAGTTGCCAAAAATTAGGTAGATATACCTTCATGGTTTTATAGCCATGTTCTCTATTAAGTTCCATTGTTTTTGCCTGAGTATTATACTATATTATGGTATTTCTTTACATTGTAGAATAACAAACGGTGACATCATTAGATTGATCAATTTTGTTCAGGATGATTCTTGATTTATTTGACAGCATGCTGGTATTAAAGAAAATTGTTAATTTAGTATACTGTCTATTCATCATACTAAGCATCTATTTTTCAATCAACTACAAGAATTTTTGGAGAGTTTTTCACAATCTTTTTTGTTTAATATTATAACAACTTCAAATAGTAAAGGCACTAAATTTTTCCCTATTTTTCTCTTTTATTTATTTATTTTTGACCTGTCTTACTGCTCTAAGACTTCAAGCACTATATAGTTTAAGAATGGATAAATTGCTAATCCAATCCACCAGCTGTCTCTGGCCTATTTCCAATTATGCATTTCTCACAGACCAACTGTAGCAGCCTCTAGTCTCACATATTACACAAAACAAAAAAGGAAGTCACATGTACAGGTCACAATGCAAAAACCACAAATCGTATGAAAGTCCATGACACTATGCACCAATTAAACCATTAGTACTACAAAAATGATCTCCAATGAGAATTCCATTACATGAACTCCAGGACAGAGATTTGAAGAAGAAAAACCATTCAGTTACTTCATCAAATAATTCAAGGACATTAAAGATGAACTAGAGATAAGAGGGAAAGAATGAACACCTGAGTGATGTTCAAGAAAACACACATTCCTGACTGGCATTTGTAAAAACCATTGGTGATGAAAGACACTACAAAAGCAAGACTCTCTAAATCAACATTATTAAAGCTCTTATGAACTCTCAGATAGTCTGAAGAAAAGCTCAATAGTTGTCAAATGCTAGACAAGATACTTGGGTCAAATTCCTGAGAGGAAGGAGAGAGAGCAAGTTATTTCCAGGAAAGAAAACAGTAATTGGTTATCCAGTATGAACAAATAATCCTGGAAACATACATATAAGTAACATTATAGAGACAGGACACGTTGTATATAGATATTTAAGATATATCTTTAATATATATATATATATGTACACACACACACACACACACACATATATATATATATATATATATATATATCTCAAAGATGCAATAGTAATGAATTTGAATAAACAGAGCAAGAGGAAATAGAGGAGGTTTTGGAGGGAGAAAATGAGAAGGGAAATGATGAAATGAAATCTTTAAAAAGTATTTAAATACATCTTGCTTGTCTCCTCTCATACCTAATACTGTCTCCACTTTTTTCTTCTCCCCCTCCTCTCTTCAAGAATTGAACAGATGTGTGTAGCAATGGGGAATGTAAAACCAGGTAGCCACCAGAAAGTTCCAAATGCCAGAAAAGCAAGAGGTTTCTAGGACCCAACGGGGATGACATTAGCTGAAATGCTCAACAATGGGGACAGAGAACCTGTAGAGACCATATCCAGCGGTTACGCATGGCTCCTGGTTGAGGGATGGGACCACCTACGCTTCACAAAATTTTAGACAAGAATTGCTCCTGACTAAAGGAAATGCAGGGACAAGTAGCAGACCAGAGACTGAGGGAGGGGCTATCCAGGGACTGCCCGACCTGGTGTCCATCCCATGTGCAGTCACCAAAACCAGACACTTGCTGATGCTGGGAAGTGCTTGATGAAAGGAACCTGCTGTAACTCTCTCCTGAGAGGCTCTGTCAGAGCCTTACCTATGCAGATGTGGATGCTCACAACAAAACAACAAACTGAGCACAGGAACCCCAATGGAGGAGTTGCGGGAATGACTGAAGGAGCTGAAAGGGTTTCCAAAATCATGGGAAAAACGACAATATCAACTAACCAGATCTCCCAGAACTCCAGGGACTAAACCACCAACCCAGAATACACATGGAGGGACCCATGGTTCCAGCTGCATATGTAGTAGAAGTTGGCCTTGTCTCGAATCAGTGGGAGGGGAAGCCCTGGGTCCTGTGAAGGCTTGATGCCCCAGTGTAGGGGAATGATAGGGCTGTAGAGCGGTAGCGGGTAGGTGGATGAGTGAGGGAACACCCTTGTGCAGACCGGGGTACGGGTGGAGTAGTGGGTTTTCGTGGAGGAAAACAAGAGAGAGAATAGCATTTGAAATATAAATAAACAAAATAACCAATTAAAATATTTAAATAAAAAGCAATTTGGTGAAGAAAGTTTTTCCTTCATCTACCACTTCCAGATAACAATACATAACTGACAGAAGTAAGGGAAGGGACCTGGAGGTAGAAGCTGAAGCAAAGGCCATAGAGGGTCACTGTTTACCAACTTGCTCCTTATGGCCTAATTTCTTATAGCACCAAGGCCCATCTTCCAATGGTCCAAAGGAGGGCACTGACCATGGTAAACTATGCCTTTCTACATTAATCATCAATCCAAAAGCAAAAGGAAAATTCCAACAAGCTTGTCAAACCGCCAGTCCAAGGAAGACAATTTCTCAATTGTGTTCTCCTCATTCCAAATGACTCTAGCTTGTTTCAAGTTGACATAAAACTAGCCAGAACACCAAAAATGATATAAGGACTTTCATTTACTCAAAACAAAAACAAAAACAAAAACACCCTGCATTTGGCGTAGAACTTCATAACTGCTAAAAAGAATATTTCATACCCTGGTACAGTCTAGTTGGCTAGAGTGTTTCATCGATGCAACCTTACCAAGAAAAGACATTTATATTTGATAAACAATCCAAAATATTAAGAGAAATAAAAGGAGGAAAGAACAGCTGCCACCTCTACCTGAATGGTATGAGTCTATTCTTGTAATAGCAGTGGTGTGGGATTAAACCAGAAACTGTGCTTAACTTGACGCTGCTTGTGTATCAAATTTAAGAGGCATGACATAGGTCACTTTATACTGTTCCCGTTTATTACCTAAACCAGCTGAAGTAATGAATACATCAAACACTTTCAGTTAAATAATAAAGCTGTAAAATATAAAATTTGGAAGATACTTCTACTTTTTATTTTCAGGTTTTGCTCTTACAGATTGCTTTCCACACTTTTGCTCCCATAAGCCACTCTATCTCATAAGTTTTTTCATAGAAAGTAAATTTTGTACAATCCACTCTCTACTAAGTCCCGGTTTACTAAGCCAAAAGCTCCCTAAAGTATTTAGTACCATTTTGTATGAGACCGTGAATTCTTACTTAAGCCAATCACCTACTACCACACGATATTTTCTTTTTCTTTTTTTGTAATAAAAATTTAATAGTACATTTATTTCATATCTACAGCTGATTGAGGGTAGATATGACTCTATATCCAAGGAATCCTCACCATGATTCAAATTTTTGTCAGGAGGAGATGATGGAAACAAAGCCCAATGAATTTAGAGATCCTAAAGTAGCACACAACACATAAACCTCAAGGCTGACATGTTGCCTCATATTTCATTTCAGTGGTAAACTCAGCAATTTCAGCATTACTGCCTTTCAATTCAGTAATACAAGTGGAAATATAGTGGGGTACAGTGAGAAGGAATGGTCGCGATGAAATCAAATGCCTGAAGGTTTATCTTCTGAGTGAGGACTGTTGAATCATTTTCTAAGCTGTTAACCTACCTGAGCCTAGTTATACTATTTATATACTGAAAATATTTTTAAATGTAAATGTGCTGGTTTATATTTATAAGTTAATGTCATACAGATGACAAATGAATGTTTAATACATAGTATAAACACGTGTCATAAAGGTGTTTAAAAGTCAGTTTAGAACAACGTGTGTCTATTCAATATAGATATCACAAACGGATATTTTCTCACCGATTGGACAAAGAAAAGAGAACAGAGAGAATGTGAAATTTAGCAACTTTTTCAAGTAACAAATATAATTGGTCTTCTACAAATATACAATTGTAATGAAGTCTAAATGCTAGAATCATTATTGATAATCTGTAAGTATAATTAACAAAAGAATCTATATGCAATGTGATTCTTATCAAGGTATAACGATGAGGAGAAATTGTAATTATTTAAAAGAATAGATCACTATAAAATGCTAAGTCAATATCTACTTTCCATTTCCATATTATTAAATCACAATGAAATAAAGCTGACACCAGAAATACATGAAACAAAGACTCTGTGTTGCATCTGTAATGAGATTAGGCTATGACTAAAACATTCTGCTCAGCGTTTTTTTCAAGGCAACTTTGACATCTTTATTTCTCAAGCTGTAGATTAGAGGGTTCATCATGGGAACCACAATGCTGTAAAATATGGAAGAGAACTTTGCCTCATTCATAGACACAGCTGAAGAAGGTTTGAGATACATAAATGCACTTGAACCAAAGAACATAGAAACAGCAATTATGTGGGAACTGCAAGTGCTGAAGGCTTTAGACCTGCCTGAAGTGGACCTTATTTTTAGGATGCTGGAGAGAATAAAGCCATAAGAGGCAAAGATGATCACAGTGGGCACAATGATGTCTTTTCCTGTTACGATGAATAACTCTATCTCATTGACATAGATGCTGGTGCAGGAGAGTTGCAGCAAAGGGAGGAGATCACAGAAGTAATGGTTGATGGTGTTTCCATCACAGAAAGTCAGTCTCATTACACAACCAGTGTGGATTATGGCACCTGAAAATCCCATGAAATATGAAGCAAAAATAAGATAGAAACATTTCTTTGGAGACATGGCAACACTATAGAAGAGTGGATTGCAAATGGCCACAAATCGGTCATAGGCCATGGCTGTCAGCACATAACACTCAGAAATTGCAAAAAAGCCAAAGAAGTAGAACTGGGTCATGCACCCCATGTAAGATATAATGTTCTTCTCTAGGACAAAATTCATCAGCATTTTTGGTGTGATCAGAGAAGAATAGCAAAGGTCTATGAAGGATAAGTTAAAGAGGAAAAAGTACATGGGTGTGTGAAGGTGAGAATTCAACATAATTAAAATTATCAAAGTCAAATTTCCTAATGCCGTTATCAAATACATTACTAGAAAAATTAGAAACAGTGGCATTTGGAGGTCAGGCTGGTCTGTTAAGCCCAAGAGAATAAATTCAGTTACAGAAGAGCCATTTGCCAGAGTCATTCTTTTCTCAAGAATTTGTAGAGACCTGGGAGAACCTCACAGAACTTCCAATAATAGCTTCTCTCACAAATTGAAGTATAAGCAGGGGATGTCTGCAAAGAACAATCTGGTATCAGTAAAATCATTTCTCACTCTATGATAAAGTGAAATGACAATCATTTCCCCCTGTTACAATCTCAATGGTAAATATAGTTGAAAATATATCCGTAACTGTTCACCTTGCTGAGACTGAGAATTTTTGTACTAAAATAATTAATTTATCAGAGAAATGGATGAAACTGTGTAGACCAGGATAGAATTCTTTATTCCTGCTTATCTGCATTCCTGCAACTTCCCTTTAATATTGAAAGAAGTTTTAAAACTTGGTGCTGATCTATGTTTGTAGTCTCTGAAGTTAGTATCAATAACTCTGCAGTTAATAAAAATATGAAAGAACTGGGAATGTTTAAGTTACTGTCAATGCTTAAGTTACTGGAGAAACTTCATACATATAAAGGAATATGAGATCTGTCCATGGAGAGTCAGATTACTTGATAGGACACCTCAAATGGAGTGGGGTGTCTATTGACTCTCTGGACATTCATCTTCCCAGAAATCATACCTGCAGTCTTACGGTTGAATGAAAGGATGAGAAAGGGGTACATCAATGATCCTTAGATTCTTCTTAACCGGAAGCCATATATAAAGAAAAAATATACCACATTTACTGGAAAATTCAGCATAATCTTTTTATGTACAATCAAGAAGTATTGTAGATAGAAACAGAACAGGACTGTGGAGAGAAAACTAAATACAAAGGCTAACTGGGAAGGACATTATAAACAGGTTCTGGGATCTAAAGTCAGCATTATTACACAGTTAAGAATTTTATATTATATACCTGAGTTTGTTACAAGCTATATCTTAAATGTAAAATAAGTACTCATTCATCATGTAAGTCATTTTTCCACATTAATGAAAATCGGTATCTTAAAAATGGAAGGCATTAACACAAATTTATTTTAAAACTTACCTAACTAGCTAAGAGAAAAAAAACCCTTGTTGCCACTTAAACATCGCTATTATCAGTTATCCTAGAAAGTTGGGCTCTGAAGTAGTTAGTTTCTTTGATTTTGAAAAGGATATTATAAAAAAATTTCTAGGATGACTTCTGACTCATCACTCATCATTTGTAATGCAGTTATATTAGCCACTGTTGTCAGAAGGAAAATAGACAATATTTCTTTTGTCCCACGAGCCACTGTATGAGGCTCTATAAAAGTCAAACAGGGGTCATTTCATTTTTCTTTTGGGATAGGTAAAATAGAAATATTCTCAGTCTCTTCCTAGAGGCACATCACATCTAAATAAGCAGATAATTAAGTGAGTACATTTATATGCTGGACCATGATATATTTTTATTTCCTTAGGGATTGAAAATTTAATCAGCTCTGAATGTCTCATTTGGGGTTTTACATCCTTCATTCTTGAGCCCATATTAAACTGCCATCCTCCAGCACTTTCTTCTCATAAAGAAATTACTGCTTATTACATTGTCTTAACACTAATGTTCCAAAACTCTATCCCAAGGCCTTATTATTTCTCAAAAAAAAAAAATTCCAAAAGTGTAGCAGCAACACACACATACATTTTCTCTCTTAATCAGTTTTTGCTTGTTACTTAATTACTTTTGTTTGTTTCTCTTGGATGGATCCCCGGACCTTGAAGATATTACACAAATACTTTACCACTCAGTTACTTTCCAGCCTCTAAAATTACCACTGATTTATTGTATATTTCCACATTTTTTGACAAGAATGTTAATTACTGCTTGATTACTGATTTAGTTTTAAAAACAATAGTTTCCTCATGCTTGAAGGTTTTGTATTTGAATCCTCTGTCTTTATATCATCACTAATATAATAATTTGAAAAAATATTTGATATTTCTTTACCTATGCTTCTTCTTGTTACTCTACAGAGCATAAATACATCATGAACTTTCCTGGATGGCTGTGTTAAATTAAGAATGAAATGTTGCCCCGCATAAGAGAAGTAAAGGAATTTCATACATAAATCAGTACTTGGGTTTATGAAAGTCTATGGACCTTACCTCCTCATGGCCTTAAAATATTCTCAATTAGTTGGGTTGGGGATTTGGCTCAGTGGTAGAGCACTTGCCTAGCATGCACAAGGCTCTGGGTTCGGTCCCCAGCTCCAAAAAAAAAAAAAAATAGTCAAAACCTTTTTGGGGGCTGGAGAGATGGTTCAGCGGTTAAGAGCACCTGACCGCTCTTCTAGAGGTCCTGATTTCAATTCCCAGCAACCACATGGTGGCTCTCCAATGCCCTCTTCTAGTGTATCTGAAGACAGTTACAGTGTACTTATATATAATAAATGAATAAATAAATCTTAAAAAATATTCTCAAATATAAGTACATTTAAATCCGATGCATAAAATGTAACGTTGGTGCTACAAACAATACTGACCATGAAAATTCTACAAATGTTACAAATACTACTTCTAGTATCTGTTCGTTGCCAGTCATGATGCTTGTACTACTAATAGACTAAAGACAAGACTACTTTGAGCATAAAAGGCACAGTGTCATTTTCCATTGTTATCTAAATTTGTTTTGTTCATAGTATTCGAGTCAGATACCATAGATTTTGTGGTCTTTAGGATGCTTTTGTTTGCTCCAATATTGGACTTTCACATTATCTAAATATTGTCCATATGTTACATATAACCATTTATATTCTCTCTGTGTATGAGTATATTTCATAGAATATATTATGAGTTATTTAAACCCTGGTGAAGATAAATGTTCTTATAAACCAGATATCATGAGATTAAGTTCAGTCAGGTGTGAATTCCATGCCAGCCTGGCCCAATAACATTCTGGGTAAACTGAGCTACCTATTGAGACCAGGAATCAACAATCCAGTGCTCCACAAAAAGTAAAGAAACAAAAATAAATTAAAAATTGAATTAGAAAGGACTGAAAGAGCTTGAAGAGGCTTGAGACCCCATATGAACAACAATGCCAACCAACCAGAGCTTCCAGGGACTAACCCACTACCCAAAGACTATACATGGACTGATCCTGGGCTCCAACCTCATAGGTAGAAATGAATAGCCTAGTAAGAGCACCAGTGGAAGTGGAAGCCCTTGGTCCTGCCAAGACTGAACACCTAGTGAAAGTGATTGTTGGGGGGGCGGGCAGTAATGGGGGGAGGATGGGGAAGGGAACTCCCATAGAGAAGGGGAGGGGGAGGGGCTTGGGGAATATTGGGCCCGGAAACCGGGAAAGGGAATAACAATCGAAATGTAAATAAGAAATACCCAAGTTGGGTTGGGCATTTAGCTCAGTGGTAGAGCGCTTGCCTAGCAAGCACAAGGCCCTGGGTTCAGTCCCCAGCTCCCAAAAAAAGAAAAGAAAAGAAAAAAAAAAGAAATACCCAAGTTAATAAAGATGAAAAAAAAATGTATAGTTCCAGCACTATATTAAGAACTCTCAACCTTTTCCTGATAACTAGATAGTCCATATATTATGTATGTAGGACTCTCGTATGCACAGTCTGCTACTGTCAAATAGTCAATGAGTGTGGGCAAAGGTCTATCGAACTTTACTTGTAGACATTGAGGGTATTCCTCAGTCACACATGTAATTTGTATGGGAGATGTGGCCTGATGTGTAATGAGTAACACCAACTTCAGGGGGAGTGTAAAGAAAGAAAGAATGGAATCAGCCAGTGATGTAATTACATGTATATTATCAATTTTACTTTTTAAACTTTGTATTGGTGTGAGTAGGTACGTGGTGTATACATCTTTTGGGTGTAGGCCTGTGTGATTGCATATAGTCCACAGAAAGATCTCACATGAACTGCTCTATCATTATCCACCTTATTCTCTGAAATATGGTCTCTAATTGATTATGAAGACTGCCTGGTGTCTAGCCTGGATAATTTTAAGGGATATAATATGCATATGACCACATTTGGTTTCTCCTGTGAGTGATGGGTACTTGAATTCATGTCTCATGCTTTCTCAGGAAGTACATGTACCTGATTACTGATGGAAATCATCAACTCTTTGAATAACATGAATGTATTAAATGTATTAAAAACAAGATGTGAATATTAAGAAATATATTAAGTTATCAAGTGTTTGGCTCACATGGTCAGTCACCTTCTCAGGAACATGCTGACACTTAAGATCTCACCCTGAGTTGCTTTCTCAGGTCAAGATGAAGACCGAAGCTTTCTACTCGCTGCTAGTGATTCTCTGAGGTCAGGGAGCATGCAAAGACTTCAGCTCCTACATAAATAATTCTTTGAGACCTCAAATGTCCTGAGACTTTGGACCCTACCTTTGGAATCTATCACAAGTTGGCTTGTCTGGTCCATGTTGTATTTTACACAATTGGCAATGGTGTATGTAATGCAGGAGGCAGGGGGCACCTCGGTAGTCCCATGCAAAAGTGCTCTCTCTGAGGAATCAGCTTAGGACAGGCTTATCATAAAAGAAAGTGCATTGGCAGGAAGGGGACCTGCAGAAGGAGGTAGAGGCAGAGAAAACAGGGGGACAGAAGACAGAAAGAGAGGAGATAGAGGAAGAGAAGAGGAGAGAGAGGGGTAAAGAACAATCATTTTATTTTATAATACTTATTCAATTTACATCCCCATCACTGCCCCCTCCAGGTCACTCCTTCCCACCTCTGTTATCCCCAACCTCCCTCCCCTTCTCTTCTCATCTGAGTGAGTAGCCCCACCACAGGTATTGCTCCACCTTGGCATATTAAGTTTCTGAAAGGCTAGCTATATCCTCTCCCACTGAGGCCAGACAAGGAAGCCCAACTAGAAGAACATTTTGAATAGACCCTGTTCCCGTTCATGACCCAAATGAAGATGAAGCTATACATCTGCTATATATATTTGGGAAGGCCTAGGTCCAGCCTGAGCCTGGTCTTTGGTTGGTGGTTCAGTCTGTGAGAAATCCAAAGTCCAGTTTAACTGATTCTGTTCGTCTCCCTGTAGAGTTCCTATGCCCTTCAGAGCTACATTCCTTCCACTTATTCTTTTGAAGGCGTGAAGATGTGACAGAAACTTGGGATAAGGGAGGCACCAAAAAATCAATAAGGGTAAACTTTTCTGCGACTACATCAATGTGGATATGGAGCCTGAACAGGCTTCGTCCTGTAGCCAGATAGGAACCCCAGTGGAATGATAGGGAAACCAACCCACCCACAAAACTTCCAACTCCAAGTTTATCCTATATGTAAGAAATATAGTAATGAGGGGATGGGGCAGATACTGAAGGAATGGGCAAGTAATAATGGGCCCAACTTGAGATTCAGACCATGGGAAAGCACCAATCCCTGACACTATTAACAAAACTCTGTCATGCTTGCAGACAGAAGTCTAGCCTGGCTGTCTTCTGAGAGATTCTACCCAGAAGCTGATTCAGACATGTGCAGACACCTACAGAAAAATCATGTATGTAGCTTGGAGCAGTCTCCTTATATGCCTGGCTCCTGGATCTTACCTGACTGGCAACTGTTTCTAGGTAACTGGTGGGTGGAGCTTAGAGGAATTGCTCACAGTCTAGAAGAATGATTTGTCTTCATTCCTCAAATCCAGTGGCTCTCTGAAGTCTAGCGATTACCTGAGACCCTGGTTCCAATGTTGGTTGCAATGTACTTTTGATTTTGTACTCTAGCTATACCTTATATAATAACCATGGGTGATCAGCCATATTTCCCTTGTGCCATTGCTGTTGTTGTGATAGTACATACTGACAAGAGCAACTTTAAGGTATAAAGAGTTACCACTGTCGGTGAGTCAAAGACATACTCAGTATTAGAGATAATATGTAAGGTAAGAACAGAGAAAGAATGAATGCTTGCTTCTCTAGCCTCATTTTCTCCACTTCTCCACAGTACAGGTCTAAAAACCTAAGGAATAGTGCCACCTATAGTGGTACACACATCAATTAGTGTAATCATCATGAACCTTACCTGCATATCCCCAGGTCCGCTTTATCTAGGTAACCTTATGTAGAAACTCTCTTCTCAGTTGACTGTACTACTTTTAAATCATGAGTTCAAAATAGTTATAAACATTTCTAAGCATCATGAGTAGCAAATATGAAGGAGTAACTTCTTTTCTCTTTTGAGTTGTCAGTTGTCATTTGAAGAATAGAGAGACCAATAAATAAGGCACTGTGAAAAAAAATTACATAACTCTTCTGTGGTCTATTGTGACATTAGAATGTATCTTCATACTGATCTTAGATAGTAGTAACTTTACTCTGCCTAAGAAAGATTTAAGTCCTACTCATGATTCACAAGTCTCCAATTGACTTGGGGAGATGTAGGCTCTGCTTCTTATACTTACAGTGATTTCAATGTTCAGAGCTTCATATTTTCTACAAAAAGCACAAAACATAAGTCTCTTCCCTCCTGAAGGGCTCAGCTTCATTAGCAGTGAAACATACCAATGACAGAGACATAAAAAACCTATGTGCACTGATGGAAAATTTCCATGTTTAAGTTGCTATGTGATATACCTACATATGCCAATTTTTGGAGAAAATTTTAACTAATGATCATTGGGAATTATATGATATAGAATGTAAATATTCTATTTCCAATGTCAAAACTAACTTTCATATCTTGACACACCTAGTGCCTAGATTTTGTTGTTTATGTATAACACATTGCTAAAATCTCATAGTCATTTATTTCTACAAATGTGTATATGGTATACACTTGTGGCTTTGTTGGATATGAATACCTGACCAAATGTGTATGCAGGAACAGTGAGTAACTGAAAATGTATCTGTCCCTGTTTTTTTTTTTTTTCCCGGAGCTGGGGACCGAACCCAGGGCCTTGCGCTTGCTAGGCAAGAGCTCTACCACTGAGCCAAATCCCCAACCCCTGTATCTGTCCTTGTTGTAATGAGCTTTTAATTTCTACGGAACCAAAGCACCTTAATGGGCTGAGATAGCAAAAAAGTAGATTCTTATGACATACGGTTGAAGTTATGCACACATTTCATAAAAATTTAAGTTTCTAAATATGTCTCTCTCTGTTAATATGTGAGTATATATATACACATACATGCATATATATGTATATATTTTTATAAAATTCAACATAAATAGAAGTAGAATGTTCTTAACAAAGATTAAGTGTTGGGGAAATATATGGGCATATATAAATCATTTTATATTCTATTTTAATAGTATTTTTATTTTTGAAATTATAATATAATCACATTACTCCCACCTTTCCTTTCTTCCCTCCAAATCTTCCATGTGCCTCAAATTTTACTCTCTTTCAAATTCATGTATTTTCTTTTCTTTAATTGTTATTTCTTTATCAGGAATATTCTTGACATACAAAGTGAAATATGACCTTTTTATAATTTTTATTAAGGTTGTCATATATATATATATATATATATACATACATACATACATACATACATACATACATACTGACAAGGCTATATGTCTGTCAAATAACTATCAAATTTCTTTTTTAAGGTGGGAATTATAAGAGATACTATAGAAACAAACAGGGTTGGGGATTTAGCTCAGTGGTAGAGCACTTGCCTAGTAAGCACAAGGTCCTGGGTTCAGCTCTCAGCTCCAAAAAAAAAAAAAAAAAAAAAAAGACACAAACACATCCATAAAAAAATTCTAGATAAGTTACACCTGATACAGGGATGCTATTTAAGTCTTATAATCAGAACTCACAGTTCCTTTACTGTTCAGTTACCAGTTTTCCAGCAGACTACTCCTTGTCATGGCCCTTGCAATACCAACCCTGAGAGCAACAGAAGCTTGCCCAGAGTAATATTTGATTAATTACAATTCAAGCTTCTTCATGGAAACTTTATCCCATTCTTTGAAGGACATTTTTTTCCTCTGGTGGTATTCATATGTAACACAAATTGATCTATTTTTATTTCTTTGCACAAAGCTCAAGTCCAAGTGGATCAAGGATCTGCACATAAAACCAGATGTGCTGAATCTAATAAAAGAGAAAGCGGGAAAATCGCCTTTAATACATTGGCACAGGGGAACTTTTCTTGAACAGATCATCAATGGCTCATGCTCTAAAATCAACAATTGACAAATGGAACCTCATGAAACTGAGAAGCTTCTGTAAGGCAAAGGACACTGTCACTAGCACAAAATGGCAACCTACAGATTTGAAAAAGGTCTTTACCAACCCTACCTCCAAAACAAGGCTAATATCAAAAGGTTAGACTCTGGAAAACCAAATAACCCATCTAAAAATCAGGGTACAGGGGTTAGAGAAAGGATTGAGGAAACTGAAGGGGTTTCCAACCCCATGAGACAAAAATATCAACTATCCCAAGCTCCTAGGGTCTAAACTACAATCCAGAGAGCACACAAAGACAGACTCATGGCTCCAGCTGCATATGTAACAGAGGATGGCCTTGTTGGGCACCAGTGAGAGGAGAAGTCCTTTGTCCTTACAAGGCTGGATACCCCAGTGTAGGAGAATGTCAGGACAGGAAGGCAGGAAGGGGTGGGTGGTTGGGTGGGGAACATCTTCATAGAAAAAGGGAAAGGGGTGATGGAATAGGGGGTTAATGGACAGGAAACTGGGAAAGGCGATAACATTTGAAATGTAAATAAAAATATCCAATTAAAAATAAATTTAATGGACTTCAAATTTTAAAAAATTCAGGGTACAGAGCTAAAGAAAGAATAATCAATTATACTTCTCCTGGGCATATTTCCAAAAAAAAAAATGCCCCAACACATACCAAGGACACATGCTCTACTATGTTCATAACAGCTTTATTTATAATAGCCAG
The DNA here is from genome assembly GCF_011064425.1 of Rattus rattus. Classification (NCBI taxonomy): domain Eukaryota; kingdom Metazoa; phylum Chordata; class Mammalia; order Rodentia; family Muridae; genus Rattus; species Rattus rattus. Next base: position 32,333,741 of record NC_046161.1, on the reverse strand, counting down.
ATGCTAGAAAGAACCCAGATGTCCTTCACTGGAGAAATGGGTACAGAAAATGAGGTACATTTACACAACGGAGTACTACATAGCTATTAAAACTAATGACTGCATGAAATTCTTAGGCAAATGGATGGAAGTAGAAAATCTCATTCTGAGTGAGGTAACCCAATCACAAAAGAACATACATGGTATGTACTCACTGGTAAGTGGATATTAGCCCAAAACCTCAGAATGCCCAAGAGACAATTTATAGACCACATGAAGCTCAAGAAGAAGAAAGACAAAAGTGTGGATGCTTCAGTCCTTCTTAGAAGGGGGAACAAAATACTCATGGAAGGAAAGACAGAGACAAAGTGTGGAGCAAAGATTGAAGAAAAGGTCATGTAGAGACTGCTATACCTGGGGGTTGATCCCACATGCAGTAATCAAACCCAGTCATTATTGGGGATGCCAAGAGGTACATGCTGACAGGAGCCTGATATTGCTGTCTCCTGAGACCATCTGCCAGAGCCTGACAAATATAGATGTAGATGCTTGCAGTCAACTATTGGACTGAGGATGGTGATCCCGATGGAGGAGTTAGCTGAGGAAGTTGCAACCGCATAGGAAGAACGACAATATCAAATAAGCAAACATCCCAGAGATTCCAGGGACTAAACCACCAATAAAAGAGTTCACATGGAACAACCCATAGCTCCATCCGCATATGTAGCAGAGGGTGGCCTTGTTTGGCCTCAATGGAAGGAGAGGTGCTTGCTCCTGTGAAGGCTTGTTGCCCCACAGTGTAGTGCAGGGAGGGAGGAAGAAGTTGTTTGGTGGATGAGCGAGCCTTTTCTTAAAGGGGAAAAAAATAAGACCTTTCTTTCAATTTTAACTCTACTACAGATGTTAACTTCACCTAATAAAAATCAAAATTACCAATAATGGAGTCAATAAATGGGGATCAAGCCCTCTCATACAATAAATGAGTTTAACCATAATGTGCATACACATTCAGCAATTGAGACAACACACCATTCATCTTTGTTTTTATATATGATATTTCTGAATGGAAAGTGGAAAGCACTGCCAAAATAATAAATGCTATAATAATTATCCTAAAAACTGTTTGATTGGGAACATGGTGATGAAAAATGAAAGATGAAAAGAATCCAAGTACAGTCATTTACTATTGTTTGCTCATGAAAAATAAAAAAGGAACTGGAGCAGGGGTGTTAGTGGATGTCTAATGAATGCCTGAGATCATTGCCTGACAGAGACAAAGAACTGAAGTCTAGGAAAGACAGATAAGCTACAGAGAAAGCAAGAGTAACAGCAGTTTTATGCCTGCAGAATAGAAGGACATGGCTGAAGTCCTTACTAACTGAGTACTTATAGGATTGCTGATCTCTTGTTTCCTTTATGGGCTCTTCATGCCTTCTTGTCATTTCTCCTTGCAATGTCTCCTAAGAATCAGAAGACACTGGACCTCCTCGTCTCCATTTTTGTCCATGCAGATCTTTTAAAAAGGAACAAATCTGGGTCACAATTTTTGACTGTGGGATGGCAACCCCATCCCTCCATTTCATGCCCTGTTTTTCTATGTCTTTTTACTGGAGGTAGACTCTAAGAGTTCCCTCTCCCACTGTTGTGCATTTCCTCTAAGGCCCCTCCCTTTGAGTTCAGATAGATTCACAAAAACAATATCAAATAAGCAAATACCCCAGAGGTCCCAGTGACAAAACCACCAACCAAAGAGTACACATGGCGCAATCCATAGCTCCAGTCGCATATGTAGCAGAGGGTGGCTTTGTCAGGCATCAGTGGGAGAAGACCTCCCAGGTCTCTCATACTTTCTAGTGGGCCCTCCCACCTCCTATGTCCTGAGTTTGCATATTTCCATTCATTTTGCTGGCCCTCAGGGCTTCTCTCCTGTCTCCCCCATCCCATACCTGATTGTGTTACGTTTTCCCTTTCTTCTCCCTCTCCCCCCTCCAACCAAGGTCCCTCCTTCTGCCTCCCATGATTACCTTCTTCTCCCTCCCAAGTGGTACCTTTCTGCTTGCTAACATTCTTGAATTCTATAGGAGAGGCTGCAAGGTCTGAGATTATTAGTGATGCTATAATGTGCTTACAGACAGAAGCCTCGCATGGCTGTTTCTCTTAGAGGTTCAACAAGCAGATGTCTGAGACAGATGCAGATAATTTCACCCAAACACTGAACTGAAGTAAGGGACAGGTGGTTGAATTAAGAAAAGCCTGGAAGAAGCTGAGGAGAAGGGCAACCCCATAGAAAGAACAGCAGTCTCAACTAATTCAGACACCTGAAATCTCTCAAATACTGAGTTCCCTCAGCATTCAAGAGCTGGTCCAAGGCCCCTGACACATATATAGCAGAGGACTGCCTAGACTGGCCTCATTCAGAGAAGATGAGCCTAATCCTCGAGCATCTTGAGCCCCCACCCTGGGAAAAAAATCAAGGAACACAGAGGTTCAATTTCCCAAAAGCAAGTTTCAGTTTCAACTTATTTTGTCTATTAAGGTGGTTCTCTATTAACTTTGCCACAAAAATCTCCAAATTTTCAATAATGCTCTAAAACTCTTCTACTGTACCACCCTATTTTGCTTGCTGTTACTATGATAAAAGACCATGAACAAAATCATCTTGGAGTAGAAAATCATATTTTCTCTTACAAGTTTTTGGGTCCTGATCTATCACTGAAGGATGTCAGGCCAGGAACTCAAGGCAGTAACCTTGTAGAAGAGACTATGGAGAAATGTTATTTACTGGTTTTCTTCAGGCTCACATTTACCCACATTCTTATACCTCCTAAGGCCTGCCTAGGGGTGGCATCACCCACAGTGGACTGGGACCTCCCGCGTCAATGAACAATCATGAACATACCACAAAAAATATGCCCACAGATCAATTTGATATAAAAAGTTCCTCAATGGAGATTCTCTCTCCCCAAATGTGTCAAGTTGCCAACCATAGTTAGTTATCATACATCCATTCATCATGGATAATATTCAATGTTTTATGAATAGTTGAGATTTAAAATAATCAAAGATATAAAACTCAGTCTAAAACTTCACACGAAATCTGATAAAATTTCAGTGTAATTTTTATTTCTCATTTTACACACAGAGATTTCATATTTCCTGGATGTGTATCTTTGACCTGCTACCTTTAACTTCCATTCCTTCCCAAGACCTTATCTAAATGCCTCTCGAAACATTTTCGAGGCCTTTTGTCCAAATAATTCAGATACTATATTGAATCAATTGTCTTTAACTTCACCAGGGAAACATGCATCTGTGGTTAAAAAATACAAAGATACATCAAACAGTTTTGCTGAATAAATATGGTAGATATGTATACACACACACACACACACACACACACACAACACACACAATGCTGAGTGAATTTATAGAACTTCAGCAAAGAAAAAAAGCACATATTAGAAGTAAGTCCTCATATTTCATTCTAGTTGGAAGGTATATTTTAAAGAGTGGTAGGCTAGAGATCATTTGTCTAAAAGTTCATGGACTTTCTTAAAGAATCCTGTATTATTATGTAAACTATTATTCTCACAAGTTCTAATATATGTTTGTCATAGTGTATTTTACCAATAAAATGTACTTCTTTAAATTTACAAGTTAGATATTAGATATCTAGCAAATACTGGCTTTAGAGAGTAATGTATTGTTGTCCAGTGAAGGATACAAAAACAAGAATACAGATACACAAAGACACAAAGATGATTGAGATTTGATTTCATATGACAAATGTAGCTAGTTTTCTGCATAGTCATAATACAAGTACATATTACTTTACTCAGATCAATGGACAAAATTGATAATGTGCTAATGTTTACAATAAAACAACAAAAGAGAAGAGCTACTCAATGCTATTTTATAGAGGTAAAATGAGAAAAGTATCAATCGTACACACAGTGAGAAAAAAATCTATTTAAAAATGATGAAAAGCAGACATCAAATTTAAATTGAGAAGAAAGAAAGTTAATATGAAAAAATTTAAACAAACATAATACATATAATATATATCAAAATAGAATAATTAAATAAAGAAGTAGTGTCAGAATTATAGCAAATGCAGACAATCTCTTTATTGTTTAAGTATAGGCTCAGAGAAGTCCAGTTTCTGATCAAAATATTCTCCTGCTCAAAGTTTTTCTCAAGGCCACTTTAACATCTTTGTTCCTCAAACTGTAAATTAAAGGGTTCATCATGGGAACCACAATGGTATAAAAAAGAGAAGAGAATTTCCCATCATTGATAGATAGAGCTGAGGTAGGTTTGAGATACATGAATGCACCTGATCCAAAGAACAGAAAAACAGCAAGCATATGGGAACTGCAGGTGCTGAAGGTTTTGGACCTGCTTTCAGTGGATTTTATTTTGAGGATGCTGAAGAGGATAAAACCATAAGAGATAAAGATGATGAGACTGGGCACAATTATGTCTTTTCCTGCTACAATGAACAGCTCTATCTCATTGACATAGGTGCTGGTGCAGGAAATTTGCAGTAAAGGGAGGAGATCACAGAAATAGTGGTTGATGGTGTTTCCATCACAAAATGTCAGTCTCAGGATGCATCCAGTGTGTATCATGGCACCAGAAAATCCCATGAAATATGAACCAAGCATCAGATAAAAACATACCTTAGAAGACAAGGTAACATTATACAATAGTGGATTGCAGATTGCCACATAGCGATCATAGGCCATTGAAGTCAGCACATAACACTCAGAAATGACAAAAAAACAAAAGAAGTATAACTGGGTCATACATCCCATGTAGGAGATAACATTCTTTTTTTGTATAAAGTTCATCAGCATTTTGGGTGTAATCACAGAAGAATAACAGAGATCAATGCAAGACAAGTTAAACAAGAGAAAGTACATGGGAGTGTGGAGGTGAGAATTTAGCACAATTAGAATGATCAAGGTCAAATTTCCCAATACAGTTATCATGTATACTACGAAAAATAGTAGGAACAGTGGTATTTGGAGTTCAGGTTGGTCTGTTATCCCTAAGAGAATGAACTCAATTACCACAGAACCATTTTCAAAAGCCATTCTTCTCTCAGAGAATCTGTAGAGACAGAAACATAAGTGAAATTTCAGGAAAAGAAGAATTTAGAAACACATTTTCTCTACCATGATACAGAACATCATTGTCTTCCTCAATTAGCATTTAGAGGTTAATTACCGTAAAGAGCATCACTAGTACACCACAGCTTTGACCAGTGACTTAATATTGTTAATCTGACTACTCAAAAATTCAAAGGCAAAGGGCAAATTCGATGCACAGGAGCTAATTGCCCTTCTTTCTTCTCATCCTTTCTTTGTTACTTCTGTCTCTCCTTGATTCAAGGGAAAATTTTAGCAATCTGCTGGGGGCCTATCTCTAGACTGCTCTTCAGCATACTTAGGACAATGAGCAGTATTTCCAATATTAAGCAAAAGAAACCAACTCTTTAATATGTATATATAATATAGAGAGATTTCACTAAAACTCACAAATCTAGAGAAATTGGCCTTCTTTATAGAAATGCAGCTGATTGAATAAGACACTGCAGTTTGCATTTATAGTGACTCTAACATTTCTCTGAATCGATATCTAGGATATTTTTTCTGTTTAATTCTCTTGAACCTTAGACTTGCTCTTAATGTTATAGATTTTTGGACTGTGTTTGACAACCAGGCCTCTATGAAAACTAAAAACAAAGAAAACTTTAGAAGAAATACTGTATCATCTATGTAAAATCAAAGAACAATTCTACTCACGTAAACAGACAAAATAATATCTGTTGTTAGAACTAATGGGAGAGAAAATGGCCCAAGGGAAGAAAAATCAATCTTCAAGATAAAAATAGTTTTGAAATTTAATGTGCAACATATTAACTTCAGTTAATGGTGAACTGAAAATAGAATCCATCTGAAATTATCTTATTATAGGTATATTTACACAAACACACAAGTGTGTATTAAAATAGAGGAAAGACACGTGAAAGGGGCTCAATGCTGGGTCATTTCACAAAGGATATGTGGTCAAAACAAATACTATACATCATAAACACTCTACACAGTATTTATTTCTCAGTAAATGTGTTCAAGAAAATTTAAGCTTTCAGTATGAATACATTTTAGAACTTACCTTATTTAAGAGAGAAATCTTATTGGTCCCTTTCATTAGTATTTGTTCCTCTTACTTTGGAAAGAAAGCATTGGGCCCCAAAGAACTGGGTCCTTAATTTTTTTGTGTGCTCTGGACATCTTTTCGAATCATGTTCATGTGTAATAATTATAGTCATAATTCTCTAAAGAGAAAACATGAAAACAGCTTTCATATTTGCCTCCTAAAACGAGACACTAGACATTTTATGTGGCTTTAATTGCATATTAAACATCATAAGCAACACAGAATCATTTTTAGCTGCTTCCCAGGAAACACATAGCAGATACAAAAAGGAGATGAGGTGATGCTATTTAGATGCCTACACATGTATACTTCCTTGGGAACTCAGAATTTCATTTAAGAATACCCTCCTCTTGGGGAATTACTCCTGCTCCATGCTAGAGCTAATGCTGAACTCCCAGATTCCAACTCCCTCTTCTCTTTAGGGAAAACTATTGTTATGGTTATTTCTCAGTCTGTCACCATGTTTTTAATGTTAGTTTTCCACACAGTCTTCCCTCAGGCTTTCTTAAAACTAGAAGTAAAGATTTTAACAGCATGTCATAACACACACACACAGTATTCTTACATGTGTTTCTCATAATTAGGTTTAAGATTTTTTTGCTCATTTACTTTTTGTTTGTTATTGCTCAGTGAATATATGCATGTAGATTAGACAAGTTCTGAACCACTAAGCTGCCTTCCCTAGCCCTCTAACATAATTAATATTCAGATTGATAGTTTAGAACACATTCTTAGAACATCTCCTGGAAGGCAAAGGAAAAACACCTCAGATATTGTCCCTGAAGGGTAGTGACAAGCCTTAGATGGACTGGGACAGTTGACTTCACTGGTGGCACCTGTGGACTTTTCAGATTCAGGAAGCTTCCTTTTCTTTGTATCTAACACTTTGACAGTGCTGGGGAACTAACCTGTAAATAGAATCTTCCATCACCTACTGTATAACATCCTCAACACTCTAAGACATGTGCCCACAGTCTCTTCTCTCACACAGAGACCACAGCCCTGATTAAAGGAAACATTCTGCTCCTAGATGTATTTGTTGTTGATATCAGGAACTGCTTTTGCCTCCAGCAGTGAAGTCAACTGCACACCTGTTAGCCATATATTCTCAGCATACCTTTGGTTCAGCTCCCAGCGTTGCAAGCCCGGTAGCAGTCACACCACATTTCAAATAAAAGGCAGACCTTTCCTACTCCCTTCCCATTTCTCTCCCTTCTCCCTATCTCACCAAACCCCCATGTCTCCGCCAACCCAATAAACCTCTCCTTGTGAGACTGTGTTGGCCTGGTATGGTTTGTCCGGACATGAGACATGATTTCCATCCCCACATTTGTCTCTTTATTTTATTTTCAAAATGCCCCATAAATTTGATCTAACAGTCACTCTACTTGTTTACTTTGATACTTCTCTTCTCTGTGCCTGTGTGCACAAATATTTCACCCTCATGCTGCCCGAGTATAATTTAGGGGTTGCCCATGCTCACCCTGTTCTGGCAACATTTGAGCATATTAGATAAAATGTATTAAAATTCTGTCAAGTGGCCCAATACTGTAATGTAAACACACAAGGGGTTACAGCTGGAAGACTGTGGCTGTCAAGTAAGCATGGTCAGCCTAGTCACTCACATGATAGCCTAGACTGTACAGTGAAACTTTGACACAGCAACATAAAGTCAGTAAAAAGCAAAACAAAAAATGAAAATTGAGTCAAATAATATCAAACATACAAAATTAAAATTTGTCATTTTTTTTGGCAAAGAATCCAGTTAATAAATATTTTGCATTTTTGTGGCTCACCCAGACTGTAAAACCTCCAGAGACCACCAGAAATCACAACTTGATGTAATTGCATGGGGGTCTTTATTCAAGCTTAGCTTGGGCCACCAACCTTCCTGATAAGCTACTTATACCTGTCTTCCCACTTAACAATCTCAAAATCATGTCTGGAGCTCATGCATCCATAGCTTAACTAACCAGAAATATCAAGATATTTTTGAATTCTGCACACTTTCTAACATGAGTGAGGGACAGAGAGTACCATACAGAATATGGATGATAATCAGAAGTGCAAGAAACTGTGCATTCCTTCTGTACTCCAAAGTGGAGCAATGGCAGTCCTTCTAAGTACCTTCCATTGCTTACCTAGCAACAGCCAGATAGGCCTGGATTGCTATAAAAGGAACTGTTTAGCTTCTCTGACTTTCTGACTCTCTGATTCTCTGACCCCATTCACTCTCCCTGATCCTTATCTACCTCTTTCCCCTTCCCTCTCGACTCTCTCTAGACTCATGCTCCTAGCTGGCCTCCTGTCTTCTCTTTCTCAGTTTCTCTCTCTCTCTCTCTCTCTCTCTCTCTCTCTCTCTCTCTCTCTCTCTCTCTCTCTCTCCTTCCCTGTCTTTTCTCCTTCTTTGCCCCTAATTGCTTCTCAACCCTCCCCCCATTCTGATGTTCCCAAATAAAGCATATTCTACACTAGACCTGTCCTATGGCCAATACCTGTCATACAATGGGCCTGCTGATGTACTCCCTCCCACGGCACCATACTGAGCTCTACAAAACACATCAGACTGAAGTAGGTTTTTATCAATAACTGATAGGGATTTATTCTTAGTGACTTAGACTTAGATGCAGACTCTGTTGTTCCCAGACATTCATGTGATAATTCTTGTATAAATACTAAGGGCTAATGACTGCAATAATTTTTTTCAAACATACATCATTTTGAAAAATAAGTCCTGGAAGAAAAGTGTTCTCAAAATTCAATTGCCTGGTTCAACTGCAATGACAGGCAAGGTATGAAATTTGCAAGCCCAGATGCTAATTAAATTATTTGGGGCTAGCTTTGGCCTTACCCTCCTACAGACATGCCTTGCCCAGTGCTGGATCAGAACTAACATCAGGTGATTGATTAATAGATAAAAACTTTGAAATCGATTGAATGGCAAACCACTAGCTTCCACTATCCTATAAGGAAAGAATGTCATCAGATACTATAATCTTAGGCTCTTAGCTCCCCATATCTTATAACTTCTCACATGCAATTTGAAAGAGTTCAATTTTTTACTAAATGAAATCATTTTACTATCTCAGCATTTTTACCTATAATCTAAGTTAGATAGTCATAAGACCAAAGTTAAATCATATTCTTATGAAGACATACATGATATACTTTTATACTAATCATAAAATGAAAATTTATAAGAACTGTCAAAACAAAAATAGAAAAGATTCAAAGTGGAATGATCCCCCAAAATTAAAATATTACCATAACATAACAATCCTTAAGAAAAGATAGTAGGTGGAGAAAGAGTAACAAAACAACAAAATAAAATATTGACAATATAGGGAAATAATCAACTAGTCCTTATATAAGAGACTTGGGATGACTCAATGAAGCAAAACAAAATGCATATTTATTCTGTCTGCATGAGAGTCACTTTAATCTTAGGGATACACATAGAATGAAAGTAAGGTTAGAGCAAAAACATTCTACATAAACATAAAGGTAATGAGAGTATCAGTAAGAAGAGTTATATCTGACAAACTATATGTTAGGTCAAAAGGTATGAGTTGGAACAATGAAGACATTATATACTGAAAAGTTGTCAATTTATCAAAATTTTATATTAAAAAAATAAATGAATGTGAGAGAGGTGAGGGTGAGGTGTCCAGTAGCAACTGGAGCAAGGAGTGGTAACAGATATGACCAGGAAACATTGTATACATATATAAGTGTTTCAAAAGCATTTATTTTAATGTTTACTTGGAATTTCATGTTAGTATTTATTTATCTTTCTACATTACTTCCACCCCACACTTTCCCTTCCTATATCCCTTAAGTTCATGGTCTTGTTCTCTCTCTCTCTCTCTCTCTCTCTCTCTCTCTCTCTCTCTCTCTCTCTCTCACACACACACACACACACACACACACCTTAATGGCATCATTCTTCCTAGCTCTTTTATCATCTGTAGGGTTATTTATTTAAATTGTGCTTTAGATATTTATGTTCTATAGCAATAGAACAACAAATGCAAGAGGGAATGCCTATCTACTATTTGTGTAGCATTCATGATAATTAGTATGAAATTTCCTCCCACATATTATCTACAACACCACTCTATCACTGGCTTCTCCACTTGGACCCTTCTACTCAGTTTTTGGGATCAGCATTGAAATAATTAGATAAGATGCCCAGAGATTATCATAGAGATTTTGTTGCAGGGAATGATGGTGTATTCAAAAAGGATGAGAGACAACAATGGCCACCAAGAACACGCTAAATCTGTGCATGAAAATGTAGATCAAAGGGTGAAAATGAACTATTCTCTCAATGTATTCCATGAAGGTTTTACACACACACACACACACAAACACACACACACACACACACACACACACACACACACACACACTGAAATTTTACACAAGCATAAACAAAAACTTGAGTTCTTTGAAGAATTCAGAAAACAGATTTTTAGGTTAATAAACATAAAGCAATCTTAGAAAATAAACATTACAGGTTTTCTGTTCTGCATGATCCAAAAACACAAAAGGACGAGGTTTAGTGTGACCAAGAAGGCAGAATAAAATGTAGTGTAGGTAAGTATAAGCAAATTACAATTATATCTATGTACACAACGGCAAACTCATTATTTTTATGCTAAATATAAGTAATAAACTATAATACAAAATGTTATGAATAATATGTAGTTATGTAACTGAAATTCTTTGATAGATATATTTTCACTATGAATATTTATGAAAACCATTTATAAACATATTTATAAAATAAACCAATTCATTAAGTCCCTCTAAGGTTACTGTTATATCCCTGTATTTGGGAAAGACCACTAGGATAAACAGTGGAAATATTTCCATAGTGTATTTTGTGTGTGCATGAATATTTTGAAAATAGGTAATTTAACAAGACTTATATGCAGGAAATTAAAATTTTATTGAATTTATTTAATATTAAAATTTTATTATTACCATATTACTATTTGTATGCTCTGTTTACTAGAACACTGAAAACATCAGTGGCTATTTCACAATAAGAAACAATTTCTTCTCTAACTGGAAATAACTGCCAGTAACTCATTAGGAATGGGTTGACCTTGATGATGTCCCTGCCATCATGGATTGAGTGAAAATAGGCCAATTTTGTTCAAGTCCTATGTAGGTTACCACAGTTACCGTAAGTTCATGAATGCAAGGGTTCTGTTCTTTCTCAAAGAGAGAAATTCACATCACTCTTCCCCCATCCCCCCATCTTTTGGTTCTTACATGCTTTCTTCATTCTCTTCCACGATGTTTTCTGAGACCTGGGAGTGATATAAATGTTGTATTTAGAAAAGAACATTTAACCCTTTCTGATTCTCAGTACTTTTACCGCTACTATGGTCTCTGCATTAACTGTGCTATCCACTACTAAGTAAAACATTCTAAGTTTATGAGAATCTAATTTCTGGATATAGGCAACTTTTTAAAATGCAACTAAACCCCTTGCTCATTAGAAAAACAAATTTATTAGTTTCTGTGACAAGGCTTATGGCCTACCCATGCCATGGGCTGCTGATCAGGGATCATACACAGTATCATATAGAGTTCTTCCTTGTTGAGTAAAGTTAAAAAAGTAATGAACGGTTACTTTTTGAACAGTCACGCTATTATTGAGATAATGGACACATTGTGCCTCACAGGAAGGTATTCCAGCTTCCAGGGTTCACAGATGGGTAAAATTGTTAAAACTTTTTCTCTACCAGCATCCTGCATGAATACTCTAGCATCACAAGAGCTAGCAAAAGAATAAAAGCTTTTAGCACATACCTAGCTTGATTTTTCAGTGTCCTGTGATTAAAGTGCATAGTTCCTTTAGCTTTAGAATAATAATATCCAATCTTATTTGTAAATTAAGATCAATAGTAATGCTTTTTATTGTACATCCAACCACAAGTCACAAGGTATCATACAATTGCCAATCATATGTGATTTTCTGGGAGTAGTGCTGTCCACTTCTGCATGGTGTTTTAGCTAAGGTTTCTATTGTTGTAGAACATCATGAACAGAGGCCTCTTGAGAAGGAAAGGGTTACTTCAGCTTGAATCTTTAAGATCCATCATCAAAAGGAGTTAGTCTAAGAACTCCTGTATTTACCTGGCAGAGGCCATAAAAGGACAGTACTTAGAGCATTACGTCCATGACTTGCCCACCCTACTTGTTATAGAAATCAAGATCACCTGCCCATGTGTGGCATTTCCCCATAGTGGGCTAGACAACCAATCATCAATCGTAAAAATGTTCCATGGTCCAGTTTTATGGAGTCATTTTCTCAACTGAGGTTTCCTGTTCCTAGATGTCCCTGGCCTATGTCAAAATTATGTAAAAAGTAGCCAGCATAAAAGTTGTGTCCATTGAAACTTCCTTTGAATTATATTTTGAACATATCATCCTGTTTAGTATTCAAAGCTATAGTGAAATTGTTAAATTTGAAAGGAGTACCAATATTTAATCACTACAGTTCCTTCAAGTATAATAATGCTTAGTGTTACTAGTTTTCTAGAAAGGTATAGATTCTCTTCATGACAAATAATGGTGCGCATGTTAACCAGAGACAGGTATGACATCTTCATTCATTTACACTTCATGCCTCAGTCAAATATAATAATAATGTATTCATCTAGTCACATGCATCTCATGGGAAATGAAGTAGAACAGCAAAATAGACGTTTTCTCAAAACTAGAACTATGTCTACCAAGGGATCCAGCTATCTCACTTCTGGGCAAGCAGCCAAAGAACAGATGATTTTTCAGTCGTGAAATATAAAAGAAATTACATAGTTTTCTATAAAAGCACAATGATTTTCCAATATTCTTAAAATGCCATGCACATACATCAGAGATATGGTCTGATGCAAATGGCTCCATGATGTCATCTTCACTATTGAAAATGAGTTATTTGTGAGAGTCCTTTGATTTTTCCTTTGACCATTTACCAGAAAAGGAATAATGATATACTCTTTGAAATTTCCTAAACAAAACAGACAAGCAAGTATACATAAACTCATATCAAAAACCTCAGAAAATGTTTTTATAAATCTTTCCTCCTAGCCAATTTTATCTGCCCATAATTAATTCTTAAGAACTTGAATGAAAAGTGTATGTTTCACCATTAGAAGTTGCTGATACCTTCCAATCAATTAATAGTCCTTTCAAAAATTGTTTTCCTAATTCCTCATCATCCTTTTTGTGGGTGATAGAGCTTTTGTAACTAGCAAAGAGTAGAGCTCACAGGGAAGATGCTTGGAAAGAACTCTATCTTATGATGATCTTGAACACACCAAAATCATACTTATTCATGGACGGGACAGCTGAGGTGCCTCTCAGTCTATGCATCAGCATGTCTTCAGTGGGATTCCCGAGTTTCCAGTTCTCAATAGTTCAAAACTGCCGATCCTACTGCTGCTGCTTCCATGAGTATCACGTTTAGGGAAATCTTTCCCTGGTACCCTGAAAGGTGCCGCAGACCATGGGATCAGGTCAGTGTCATGAGTATTTGCTCTCTCTCTATTTTCTGAAGTGGACTGTGTTCTTCAGTTGATTTGAAATTATATCTGAAGAGTATTTTATGTATTGCTGCTAATCTCACAGAATACACATTTCATCATATGTTGATTTTCCTATAAACTTCTTCACCCCCTGTGGTGGGTAATATGAAAGAAGGATAATAACAAGTGTTTATTGCAGTGAAGGTGGTTTGACATCTTCTGTGTGTTGTGTATGAACAAACAGTGGAAGAGATATGTAATGAAACAGAAACCTTTAATAGGCTAAGATAATAGTTTACAAAATTAGAAATAGTCACAATGTTAACAAGTCCACCTCTAAGTGTTAGTAAGTGGAACTGAAAACATATGTCTATATAATAACCTTAGTTCTTATAAATATGTGTATATTTAGGTTATAATTCATAAGTAAATACTCACTGGTTTTTGTACCTTTATTAAATTTTTATATGCATAATGTTCATAATTTTCCACTCCCCAAATCTTTCCAGATCCTCCCACCTCTTTATCTATTCATGTATGTTATTATATGTTATTTATGTTATTTATTATTTATACATACATATGTATGTATGTTATTTCTCAAGCAGAGACAAAACAAACAAATAGAATATGAATGAAATAAAGGATGCAAAACCTAAAACAAATAAAATTAATATCTTCCAAAAACTTCCATAAAACAAAGCCAAATAAAGTATGTGGTATGTTTTGTAGAAACTTAACAGGTATATATTAACTACTGAGTAGAGAAACAAAACGTTATACATCCATTCTTCAAAATATATTTAGTTGTAAGTAGTAATAAAGCACAAACTCATTGTAAAGTTTGGATGAATTTCACAAACATATGAAAAGAAAATCAGAAAGGAGAATATATATTCAGATTTATTTAATGAATTGTATAGAATAGAGAAATATATAGGTATGAAAAATTCCAAGGCATTCATTACAAAGACATCCATGACCTTATAGAGGTTTCAAATATGCAGATAGGTGAAATATAGAAATCAGGGGAAGACCCAGACAGCTCAGAAACACATCTCCAAGATAACAAAATAGCAAAGAGAAAACCTTAGCATGGAAATCAAGACAATGAAAAGAACCAAAGAGAAGCTGTGAATCAGTCATTCAAATAGGAACCATGGCAGAAAACATTGTCAAAAGAGCAATACAACAATCTGAAAACATTGCAATTTCTTTTAGTAAGAAATATCAGGACCAAATTGCAGCCAATCTTTTCCCAGCTGCACCAGCAAAGTATGTATTCTCCTATGCAAAAAGAGGGATATCATCTTGTTTCCTATCCAAAAAAGAGTATGACCAAGAAGAGAAAACTAAGAAATGCTGTTTGAAATAGCATTATATTGAGGAAGAATTCCCAGTCAAATTCCAAAAGAGACTGGTTATCCCAATATTGTCTAGTGAGGTAATATTTTTAAAATGCTGTAGATTGAGTCTATATTAAAAAGTGAAAGGCATGATATCAAGACTAATAGATTACTCTGGACATTTTTTTTTACCTTTTTTTAAATTTTTTTTTTTTACTATTATTAACTTGAGTATTTCTTATATACATTTCGAGTGTTATTCCTTTCCTGGTTTCCGGCAAACATCCCTCCCCCCCCCTTCCTTATGGGTGTTCCCTCCCAACCCTCCCCCATTGCTGCCCTCTCCCCAACAGTCTAGTTCACTGGGGTTCAGTCTTAGCAGGACCCAGGGCTTCCCCTTCCACTGGTGCTCTTACTAGGATATTCATTGTTACCTATGAGGTCAGAGTCCAGGGTCAGTCCATGTATAGTCTTTGGGTAGTGGCTTAGTCCCTGGAAGCTCTGGTTGGTTGGCATTGCTGTACATATGGGGGTCTCGAGCTCCTTCAAGCTCTTCCAGTTCTTTCTCTGATTCCTTCAACAGGGGTCCTGTTCTCAGTTCAGTGGTTTCCTGCTGGCATACGCCTCTGTATTTGCTGTATTCTGGCTGTGTCTCTCAGGAGGGATCTGCATTCACATTTTGATCATCCGTCTTGAGTTTCATTTGTTCTAGGCATCTAGGGTAATTCAAGCATTTGGGCTAATAGCCACTTATCAATGAGTACATACCATGTATGTCTTTCTGTGATTGGGTTAGCTCACTCAGGATGATATTTTCCAGTTCCAACCATTTGCCTACGAATTTCATAAAGTCATTGTTTTTGATAGCTGAGTAATATTCCATTGTGTAGATGTACCACATTTTCTGTATCCATTCCTCTGTTGAAGGGCATCTGGGTTCTTTCCAGCTTCTGGCTATTATAAATAAGGCTGCGATGAACATAATGGAGCACGTGTCTTTTTTATATGTTGGGGCATCTTTTGGGTATATGCCCAGGAGAGGTATAGCTGGATCCTCAGGCAGTTCAATGTCCAATTTTCTGAGGAACCTCCAGACTGATTTCCAGAATGGTTGTACCAGTCTGCAATCCCACCAACAATGGAGGAGTGTTCCTTTCTCCACATCCTGCGCCAGCATTTGCTGTCACCTGAGTTTTGATTTAGCCATTCTCACTGGTGTGAGGTGAAATCTCAGGGTTGTTTTGATTTGCATTTCCTTATGACTAACGATGTTGAACATTTCTTTAGGTGTTTCTCGCCATTCGGCATTCCTCAGCTGTGAATTCTTTGTTTAGCTCTGAACCCCATTTTTTAATAGGGTTATTTGTCTCCCTGCTGTCTAACTTCTTGAGTTCTTTGTATATTTTGGATATAAGCCCTCTATCTGTTGTAGGATTGGTAAAGATCTTTTCCCAATCTGTTGGTTGCCGTTTTGTCCTAACCACAGTGTCCTTTGCCTTACAGAAGCTTTGCAGTTTTATGAGATCCCATTTGTACTCTGGACATTTTTAATGAGCATTTTTATACTAAGGTTCTCTAATCACATTAAACTCTCTAATGTTGATCATCACATACACAGATATACATATATATATATATATATTCACAATATTATTATGGTAAATGTGACTAAAAATGTTTTTGAGTTGTATTATAATCTGTAAAGTAACAACTGAATCAGAACAAAGGAATTTCAAAGAGACATAATTAAACAGCATTGTTGAATATGATACTGACTAAACAATTTTATTTTATTTAATCATCAGCAGACTATTTTTTGAACAAAATCTAGAATAGCAATTCTACAAAGCCTTTAATTAAAAATGACTATTTTAATACATTTAAATACTGAAATTACACATGACAACTGTGTGGAAATAACAAAAACTTATGCCAAACATAAATTAAAAAGAGAAATTACCTCAGTGTGATGAAAAACTAAGAGAGTGAAGCAGAGACTACCCCAGGAAAAATATTGGATTTGAAACAATTGTCTTAAAGATAATCAGTTTATCACTAAAACTTTTTCCTGCTCAAAGTTTTTCTCAGGGCAAGTTTAACATCTTTGTTTCTCAAACTGTAGATTAAAGGGTTCATCATGGGGACCACAATGGTATAGAAGACAGAAGACACTTTCCCCTCATTCAAAGATCCAGCTGAGGAGGGCTTTAGGTACATAAATGCACAGGAACCGTAAAACAGGGAAACAGCAATTATATGGGAGCTGCAGGTGTTAAAGGCTTTAGATCTGCCCACATTTGATTTTATTTGGAGGATATTAGAGAGGATGAAGCCATAAGAAATAAAGATGATAATACTGGGTACAGTGATATCTTTCCCCCCTACAATGAAAATCTCTACCTCGTTTACATAGGTGCTTGTGCAGGAGAGCTGCATCAAAGGCAGAAGATCACAGAAGTAGTGGTTGATGGTGTTCCCATCACAGAAGGTCAGTCTCAGGATGCATCCAGTATGGATCATGGCATCAAAAAATCCCATCAAATATGAACCAAGCATAAGATAAGAACAGACTTTAGGGGACATGGCAACATTATACATGAGTGGATTACAAATAGCGACATAGCGATCATAGGCCATTGCTGTCAGGGCATAGCATTCAGAGATGGCAAAAAAACAGAAGAAGTAGAGTTGAGTCATACAGCCTGCAAAACTAATAATGTTCTTCTTTAGAACAAAGTTCATCAGCATTTTGGGTATTAAAAACAGAGGAATAGCAGAGGTCTATGAAAGACAAGTTAAAGAGGAAAAAGTACATAGGTGTGTGAAGGTGAGAGTTCAGCACAGTTAGAAGGATTAAGGTCAAGTTCCCAAAGGCAGTGATCATATACATAACTAGGAAAACTAAGAACAGGGGTATTTGGAGGTCAGGGTTATCTGTTAATCCCAAGAGAACGAATTCTGTTACCAAAGAGCCATTTGTCAGGACCATTCTTCTGTAGTAGAATCTGTGGAGATAAAAAGGGAAAAGTGAAAGTAAAGTGGAACAGAGTATTTACAACTGATGTTTTCCCATACATATGACACATATCCTGGGAAGGCCTATACATCGCTCTCCTGCTTTCTGGAGTACATCAGAGACTAAGTCAAGAAATCTTAATCAAGGCTAAATCAATTCAATTATAAAATATGATTCAGTTCTGGAGTCCCAGTGTTCCACATTTTAACAATACTAAACAATGCTTTGGTACACATACACACACACTCACACACACACACACCCCCACACACACACACACACAAATGTGTATATATATACATATATATATATATGTATACATTTGAGTCTGAACAGATTACATCCTACATTTGTCTACTCATATTGTATAACTTATATTCATACAAACACATAAAAGGTACTCTATGTTGGAAGAATAATAGGTGAATTGTCTTCATTTTTGGCATCTCAGAATGAATAAATTGTTCGAAGTAAGTTATAAATCTTATATGATTTATATCAGTTTTTGAGGATATCTCAAGAAAGGTCTTACAGATAATTTATAATTAACATAGACTTCAAAACATACATAAAAATAGCACAGACTGAGAAAGTTGTGCATATGTATCTGTGTTTCTATGTATGTATGGTATGAATATTTGTGAAAAGGAGGCCATAAACATAAATGAAAACATAGTTTCTTATATAAACATGTTTGAAAGTAGGAAGAGGAAGGAGAAAATTATGTGATTATATCAATTTCAGAAAATGGTAGAAATCATTTTATAAACTTATCGTGGGGAGAAAATATATCTTTTAATAACTTCTTTCTATAAGGATGATATCATCCCACAAGTCAAGTTTCTTTGAAGTCAAGAATCTGAAACACAAAACTAGTTTCTCATATTGCTTGGAAATGTTTATGAAAAACAGATCATAAAGTTAAGAGTGATTCCTTAATCCTCTACTGAGCTATATAAAAGAATAAAGAGCTTTTCTCATCGTCACTCAAACTGTAGGAGACACCAAATAATTTTATTTTTTTACTTCTATACTGTACTGCGTTTACCTGTGAATTGACAGTAAAATCTTTCTCAGACTCTTCCTGTAGCACAGATTGCAGCTATGAAACAGAAATGAGGTACTTTTTTAACTTGCTGGGCCATGATATATCTTTATGAACTTAGGGAGCAAGGCATGACCTTCTCTTTAGGGATTAACATGTCATTTGTCCTTATGCCAAAATTGAACTCCCACTGACCTCATCTCTTAAGGGAAATCTTAGTTTTGGTTTCTCTTGGTTTTGTCATAAATGTTTTTTGCTTGTTTGTTTGCCTGTTTGTCTGTCTGACTCTCTCTCTCTCTCTCTCTCTCTCTCTTCTCTCTCTTTCTAACTCTCTCTTTATTTAACATTCCAGATTTATTTATTTATTTGTTTGTTTATTTATTTATTTATTTCCCTCCTGATCCACCCACTGACTCTTACCCTGCTGTTTCTATGAAGACGTCCCCTACCGTACCCATGCAGACCTCTAAATTCCCCAAGGCCTCCAGTCTCCTGAGAGTTAGGTGTATCTCACTGAACATAGACCAGGCAGACCTCTACTGTATATGTGTTTGCATCCTCATAAAAACTGGTGTATGCTGCCTGCTTGATGATCCAGTGTCTGAGAGACCTCAGAGTTCCATGATGATTGACCCCGCTAGTACTCCTACAGGGTGGCCCTCCTCAGTTTCTTCCAGGTTTTACCCTAATTCAACAGCAAGAGTCAGCAGCTTCTGTTGCAAATATCTGCACTGGACTCTTTCAGCTGCTTGTGTGGTCTTTCTGGGGGTAGACATTAGGTAGGTTCCTTTTTATGAGCGTTCCATAGCCTCAATAATAGTGTCAGGCCTTGGTACCTAGCCTTGAGCTGGATCCCATTTTGGGCCTGTCACTGGGCCCATTTTTCCTCAGGCTCTTCTCCATTTCCATCACAGATGATCTTTCAGACAGGAAGAAATATGGGTCAGGGTTTAGACTGTGGGACACCTACCCGAGCCCTCACTTTAATGCCCTGTTTTTTGACTGGACCTGGGGTCTACAATATGCCAAATGCCTGTGTATTTTGTCTGCGGTACACTGATCCCTTTGAGTCCTAAGAGTCTTTCACCTCACAAGTCTCTGGTACATTATAGAAGGTACTCCAAGTCTTCTACCTGCGAAGGTTGCCTGTTTCCATTCCTTCTGCTGGCCTTCATGGCTTCATTCCTTTTAGCCCATCTAATACCTGTTCATGTTCACCTCTTTTCCCTACCCCATCACCTTTCCCTCCTATGTCCCTTCGTCCCTCCCTACCCACTTGTAATAGTTTTCTTCTCCTACACAAATAGGATTGAGGTATCCTTACTTGGCCACTTCAGCTTATGCACATTGATGTGTTTTGTGAACTATCTTGGATATTTTTTTTTCATTTTTGTCTAATATCCACCTATTAGTGAGTACATGTCATGCATGTCCTTTTGGATCTGATTTATGTCATTCAGGATGATTTTTTTCTAGTTCCATCCTATTGCCTCTAAAACTCAAGATATCCTCATTCTTAATAGCTGATCAGTACTACATTGTATAAGTTAACAACAACATATTCTGTATCCATTCTTCTGTCAAGGGACATCTGGGTTGTTTCCAGCTTCTGGCTATCACAAATAAGGCTGCTATGTACATAGTGGTACACATTTGGGGTATATTCCCAAGAGTGGTATTGCTGGGTACTCAGGTAGATCTATTTCCAATATTATGAGGAACCTCCAAGTTGATTTCCAGAGTGGTTGTATCAGTTTGTAATCCCACCAGCAATGGAGGAATATTCCTCTTTTCCCTCATCCTCCCCAAAATCTGTATTCCATGTTTATTTTAATTTGCATTTCCTTGATGACTAAGGACTTTGTACATTTCTTTAGGTGCTGCTCAGCCATTCAAGGTTCCTCTAGTGTGTCTCTATTCTCTTCTCTCTCTCTCTCTCTCTCTCTCTCTCTCTCTCTCTCTCTCTCTCTCTCTCTCTCTCTCTCTCTGCTTAGCTTCTTGAATTCTTTATATATTTTGGACATTCACCGTCTATCAGATGAGGGGTTAGTGAAGACTTTTCTCAGTCTGTAGGTTGCTGATTTGTCTTATTGACTATGTTCTTTGCTTACAGAAGCTTTCCAGTTTCATGAGGTCTCATTTATCAATTCATGGTCTTAGAGATTGAGTCATTGGAGGTCTTTTTAGGAAATTTCCCTGTTCCAATGAGTTCAAGGCTTTATTCTGCTTTTTCTTCTATTAGATTCAGTGTATCTGGCTTTATGTTCAGGTCCTTTGTTCACTTGTTATTGACCTTTTTGGAAGGTGACAAATATGGGTCTATTTTCATTTTTCTAGACACACACAGCCAGTTTGATCAGCACCATTTATGGAAGATGCTTTCTTTTTCCCATTGTATATTTTTGGCATCTCTGTCAAGGATCAAGTGTGTGTACATGTATGGTTTAATTACTGGGTCTTCAATTCTATTCCATTGATAAACTTGTCTATATCAATACCATGCAGTTTTTTTTTATCACTATTGCTCTGTAAAAGAGCTTCAGTGCAGGGATGGTAATTCTCCAAGCCATTCTTTAATTGTTAAGAATTATTTTTGCTATTCTGGGCTTTTTGCCTTTCCAGATGAATTTAAGAACTTCTCTTTCTGTGTCTTTGAAGAATTGCGATGAGATTTTGATGGGGATTGCATTGAATATGTGGATTGCCTCTGGAAGGATGACCAGTTTACTATATTAATTCTGCCAATCTAGGAGTATGGGAGATCTCTCCATTTTCTGAGATCTACTTCCATTTCTTTCTTGAGAGACTTGAAGTTCTTGTCATACAGATCTTTCATTGTTTGGTTAGAGTTACCCCACAATATTGGATATTATCTGTGGCTTTGTGAAGGGAGTTGTTTCCTTAATTTCTCTCTCAGCCTTTTTATTATTTGTATAAAGAAGGCTACTGATTTGTTTGAGCTTAATTTATTTCTGGCCACGTTACTGAACATGTTTATCAGCTGGACAAGTTCTCTGGTAGAATTTTGGGGTCACATATGTATACTATCATATAAACTGCAAATAGTTATACCTTTATTTTTTCTTTGCAGTTTGAATCCCCTTGATCTGTTTCTGTTTAATCTAGCACATGGAATACTATATTTGATAGATATGGGGAAAGTGTACATCCTTGTCCCTGATTTTAGTGGGATTCCTTCCATTATCTCTCCATTTAATTTGATATTTATTGTTGGTTTGAATTAAATTGATTTTATTATGTTTATGTATGTGCCTTGAATTCCTGATTTCTCCAGTAATTTTAACTTGAAAGGGTATTGTACTTTTTTCAAATACATTATCTGCATCTAAACAGATGATCATGTGTTTTTTTTTCATTGAGTTTGTTTATATAGTGGATTATGTTAATGGATATTCAAATATTGGACCAACCTTTCTTCCCGGAATGAGGAATACTTGATCCTGGTGAATGATTGTTTTGATATATTCCTGATCTCAGTTTTCAAGAATATTATTGAATATATTTGCATTAATATTCATACGTGAAATTGGTCTTAAGATCTGTGTTTTGTCTAGGACCTTGTGTTTAGGTATCAGAGACATTGTGGCTTCATAGAAAGAATTAGGTAGCATTCCTTCTGTTTCTTTTTTTATTCATTGTTTTTAATTTTTTTCCATCTTTATTAAATTGGGTATTTCTTATTTACATTTCCAATATTATTTCCTTTCCCGGTTTCCATGCCAACATCCACCAACCCCTCCCCCTCCCATACTATATGGGTGGTCCCCTCCCAATCCTCCCCCCATTGCTGCCCTCCACCTTGAATCCCGTTCGCTGGGGGTCCAGCCATAGCAGAACCAAGGGCATCATCCCCTTCTACTGGTGCCCTTACTAGACTATTCATTGCTACCTATGCAGTTGGATCCCAGGGTCAGTCCATGTATAGAATTTGGATAGTAGCTTAGTCCCTGCAAGCTCTAGTTGGTTGGCATTGTTGTTTGTATGGGGTCTCAAGCCCCTTCAGCTCTTTCAATCCTTTCTCGGATTTCTTCAACGGTGGTCTTGTTTCCAGTTAAGTGGTTTGCTGCTGACATTTGCCTATGTATTTGCCATATTCTGGCTGTTTCTCTCAGGAGGGATCTACATCCGGTTCCTGTCAGCCTGCACTTCTTTGCTTCATCCATCTTATCTAGCTTGGTGCCTGTATATGTCTGAGCCACATGTGGGGCAGGCTCTGTTCGAAACTTTGCCTCCCTATTCTCTCCCAAGGGTTTTCTTGTTCCCCTTTAAAGAAGGAGTGAAGCATCCACATTTTGGCCATCTTTCTTGAGTTTCATGTGTTCTGTGCATCTAGGGTAATTCGAGCATTGGACTAATATCCACTTATCAATGAGTGCATACCATGTGTGTTTTTCTGTGATTGGGTTACCTCATTCAGGACGATATTTTCCAGTTCCATCCATTTGCCTATGAATTTCATAAAGTCATTGTTTTTGATAGCTGAGTAGTATTCCATTGTGTAGACTACCACATTTTCTATATCCATTCCTCTGTTGAAGGGCATCTGGGTTCTTTCCAGCTTCTGGCTATTATAAATAAGGCTGCTATGAACATAGTGGAGCACGTGTCTTTGTTATATGTTGGGGCATCTTTTGGGTATATGCCCAAGAGAGGTATAGCTGGGTGCTCAGGTAGTGCAATGTCTACTTTTCTGAGGAACCCCCAGACTGATTTCCAGAATGGTTGTACCAGTCTGCAATCCCAACAAAAATGAAGGATTGATCTTTTCTCCACATCATTCCCAGCATCTACTGTCACCTGAGTTTTTGATCTTAGCCATTCTGACTGGTGTGAGAGGGAATCTCAGGGTTGTTTTGATTTGCTTTTCCCTTATGACTAAAGATGTTTAACATTTCTTTAAGTGCTTCTCAGCCATTCAGCATTCCCCAGCTGTGAATCTTTGTTTAGCTCTGAACCCCATTTTTTAATAGGGTTATTTATTTCCCTGCAGTCTAACTTCTTGAGTTTTTTGTATATTTTGCATATGAGCCCTCTATCAGTTGTAAGATTGGTAAAGATATTTTCCGAATGTGTTGGTTGCCATTTTGTCCTAACAACAGTGTCCTTTGCTTTATAGAAGCTTTGTAGTTTAATGAGATCCCTTTTGTCGATTCTTGATCTTAGAGCATAAGCCATTGGTGATTTGTTCAGGAAATTTTCTCCAGTGCCCCTGTGTTCAAGATTCTTCCCCACTTTTTCTTCTATTAGTTTGAGTGTATCTGGTTTGTTGTGGAGGTCCTTGATCCACTTGGACTTAAGCTTTGTACAGGGTGATAAGCATGTATCGATCTCCATTCTTCTACATGCTGACCTCCTTTTGAACCAGCACTATTTGGTGAAAACCCTATCTTTTTTCCCTTGGATGGTTTTGGCTCCTTTGTCAAAAATCAAGTGACCATATGTGTGTGGGTTTATTTTTGGGTCTTCACTTCTATTCCACTGGTCTATCTGTCTGTCTCTGTCCCAATACCATGCAGTTTTTTATCACTATTGCTCTGTACTACGGCTTGAGTTCAGGGAGAGTGATTCTCCCGGAAGTCATTTTTTTTGTTGATAGTTTTAGCTATCCTGGGGTTTTTGGTATTCCAGATGAATTTGCAAATTGTTCTGTTTCTATTTTATGGAATAGTTTGAGTCAAATTGATATCAGGTCTTCTTTGAAGGTCTGGTAGAATTCTGTACTAAATATTTCTGACCCTGGACTCTTTGGGTTGGGAGGTTTTTAATGAGTATTTCTATTTCCTTATGGTATATAGACTTGTGCAGAAAATTTACCTTCTCTTGATTTACCTTTGGTATGTGGTATCTGTCTAGAAACCCATCCATTTCATCTAGATTTTCAATTTCTTGAGCATAAACTTTATAGTAGGGTCTGATGACTTTTTTTTAATACAATCCAACAACCCTCTTTTGTTGTTATGTCTCCCTCTTCTTTTTGATTTTGTTAATTTACATACTGTTGCAGGACACTTTAGTTAGTTTGGCTACTGGTTTATCTATATTGTTGATTCTCTCCAAAAAAAATACAGTTTTAGGTTTTGTTAATTATTTGTATTGTTCTCTATGTTTCTATTTGGTGGATTTCAGCACTGCATTTGACTATTTCCTGCCATCTATACGTCTTACATGAGTTTTTTGTTGTTGTTGTTGTTGTTGTTGTTGTTGTTGTTGTTGTTGTTCTAGAGTTCTCCTGTATAATTTGCAGTTGCTAGTGTAACATCTCTCCATCTTTACAATGGTACTCAGTACTATGAATTTTCTTCTTAGCACTGCTTTCATTGTGTCAGATCAATTAGGGTATTATATATCAACATTTTATTTAAATACCAGGAAATTTTTAATTACCGTATTTCTTCCTGACCAAGATATCATTGAGTAGAGAGTTGTTCAGTTTCCATATGTATGTTGACTCTCTGTTGTTTTTGTTGTTATTCAAGATCAGCAACAGTTCGTGCTGGAACTATATCATCCCTAAATTTCATGCCCTTGTAATTACACACACACACACACACACACTTTAATGGCTTCATCCTTCCTACCTCCTTCATCATCTGGAAAGCTATTTATTTGAATATTGCTTTACACATTTAAATTCTATAAGAATATTTTCTATCAAGAAAAACAAATAACAGGTGCAAGGGGGAATGCCTATCTACTATCTGTGTAGCCACTATGAAAATTAGTATGGAATCTTTCCCACTTATGATCTACAACACCACACTCTCATTGCTTCTCCACTTGGATTCTTCTACTCAGTTTTTTTGATCTCCATTGAAATAATTAGATAAGATAGATTATCATAGAGATTTTGTTGCAGTGAACATTGGTGCATTCAAAAGGGGTGAGAGACAACAATGGCCACAGGGACCATTCTAAATCTGTGCATGAAAATGTAGATCAAAGGGTGAAAATGAACTATTGTCTCAATGTATTCCATGAAGGTTTTACACACACATACACACACACACACACACACACACACACACACTGAAATTTTACACAAGCATAACAAAAATTGAAACTTTAGAAGGAGAATGCCAAAAACAGATTTTGAGGTTAATAAACATAAACAAGACTCAGAAAAATAAACATCACAGGTTTTCCATCCTGTATGGTTGAAAATACATGAGCATAATGTTTAGTGTAACCAAGAAAGGAGAAGAATATGTAATGGCGATAAGTATGAAAAATCACAATTATGTCTATGTATACAGTGAGAAAGTCATTATTTTATATGCAAAATAAAATAAAATACAAACTTTTATGAATAATGTGTAGTTATGTAACTTGAAATTCCTTGATACAGATACATTTTCACTATGAATTATTTATGAATAGATATATAATCATATTTATAAAGTAATTAACTAAGTCCAAATAGCATTGCTGTTATACCCTTGTATTTGGGATGACAACTAGGATAGAGAGTTAGTTGCAATATTCATATAATATGTTGTGTGTGTGTATGGGTATTTTGAAAATAGGTAATATAACATAATTTCTATATAATAAATTAGATTTTTATTAAATCTTTAATATTAAAAATTTTTGTTGCCATACTACTATTTGTATGTTCTGTTTATTAGAACATGGAAAACATAAGTAGTTATTTCACTGGAAGAAAGATCTCCTTCTCTAACAGGCAATAACTGCCAATAATTCTTCAGGAAGGGGTGAATACTGATGATGTCCCCACCATCGGTATTGAGTGAAGATGTGCCAATTTTGTTCAATTCATGTTTAGTTCATCACAGTTACTCTAAGTTCATGAATGCAATGGTTATATTCTTTCTCAAAGAAAACATTTCACACCACACCTCCCCCTATCTTTTGGGTCTAACACGCTTTCTTCACTCTCTTGTTGCTTTCTGAAACTTGGGAGTGATATAGATGTTACATTTAGAGATGAACATTAAACTCTTACTGATTCTTTGTACTTTGTCCAGTATTATGGGTCTCTGCTTTAACTCTGCAATACACTACTAAGTTAAAGTTTCTGTCTAAGTCAAGGAGAATCAAATTTCTGGATATATGCATCTTTTTAAAAACTACAATTTACACCTTGCTCATTAGCAAAACAAATTTATTACATCTCCTCAAAATATGTGTGGGCAACATTTGCCATGGGCTATTATTGATCAGGGTTACATATACAATAACATGCAGAATTCCCTCTTGTTGACTGAACCTCAGAAATGTAATGAATGGTTATTTCTAGAACAGGAATGCTACTATTGGGATAATGAGCACATTGTGCCTGGCAGGAAGGTACTCCAGCTTCCCGGGTTCACAGATGAATAAAATTGTTGAAAATGTTTCTCTACCAGCATCCTGCATGATATACTCTAGCATCTCAAGATCTGGCCAAAAGAATAATAGGTTCTAGCTCATGCCTTCTTGATTTCTCAGTGTCCTGTGATTAAAGTGCATGGTACCTTTATCCATAGGATATATTATCCAATCTTAGTTGTAAATTAAGATCACCAGTAATGCCTTTTATTGTACATCCAACCACAAGTCACAAGGTATCATACAATTGCCAATTACACACAATTTCCTGGGAGTAGTGCTATACATTTCAGCATGTTGATTGAGCTAGAGTTTCTTTTGTTGTATTAGAACATCATGAACAAAGGCCTCTTGAGAGGGAAAGGGTTACTTCAGCTTGTATCTTTATGATCTATCATCAAAAGGAGTCAGGACAGGAACTCTAGGATTTATCTGGCAGAGGGCATGAAGGGACACTGCTTGCTTGTTTACTTCCATGACTTGCCCACCCTATTTGTTACAGAACTCAAGGACACCTGCCCATGGTTGGTATTACCCTATAGTGTGTTAGGCCACCAATCATCAACCACAAATATGGTTCGTGTTCCTGTTTTATGGAGTCATTTTTTCAACTGAGGTTTCCTGTTTCTTGATGTCTCTAGCCTATGTCAAATTTATATAAAAAAGTAGCCAGCATAAAAGTTGTCTGCATCGAAACTTCATTTAAATTATAGTTTGAACATCTCATTCTGTTAAGTATACAAAGATACAGTGAAATTGTCAATATTTGAAAGGAGTAGCAAAAATTTAATCACTGCAATTTCTTTCAGATATACTAATGCTTATTGTTACTAGTTTTCTAGAAAGGAATAGATTCTCTTCCTGAAAAATAGTGGTCCACAAATAAACCAGAAGTATGATGTCTTCATTCATTTACACTGCATGCCTCGGTCAATTATAATAATAATTTATTCATCTAGTCCCATGCATCTCATGGCAAATGAAGTAGAACAGTAAAATAGACATTTTCTCAAAACTAAAACTATGTCTACCAAGGGATCTAGCTATGTCACTGCTGGGTCAGCAGCCAAAAACAGATGATTTTTCAATTGTGAATATAAAGGAAAGAACCTATTGTTCTATAAAAACCAAAATGATTTTCCACTATTTTTAAACTTCCATTGCACATACATCAGAGATATGGCTCCATGATGTCATATTCACCCTTGAAAGTGGCTAATGTGTGAGAGTCCTGTAATTTCCCTTTTACCATTAATGAAATAATGAATAATGACAATTGAAAATATCCTAAATAAAACATATAAGTAAGTATTCATGGAATTACATTAAAACCCCAGAAATTCTTTTTACAAATTTATTACCTGCTAGCCAATTTTATGTCTCTAATTAATTCTTAATAACATGTATGAAAAATGTACATCTCACTATTAGAAGTTGCTGATCCTTTCCAGTCATTTAATGTTCCTTTCAAAAAATTGTTTTCGTGTTTCTTCATCATCCTTTTTTGTGGTTAATTGTGCTTTCTTAACTAGCAGTCAGTAGAGTTGAGGTTTATAGGGAAGATGCTTTGAAAAAAATCTACCTTCTGATAATCTTGGGCACACCAATATCATACTTATTTATGGACAGTACAGCTGAGGTGCATCTCAAAATCTGTGCATCAGCATGTCTTCAGTGGGATTCCCAAGTTTCCCTTTCTCAATAGTTCAAAACTGCTGATCCTGCTGCTGCTGCTTTCATGAGTATCACATTTAGGGAAATCTTTTCCTGGATCCCTGAAACGTGCCTCAGACTATGGGATCAGGTCAGTGTCGTGAGCATTGGTATTATCTCTATTTTCTGAAGTGGATTGTGTTTTTTCAGTTGATTTGAAAGTATATTTGCAGAGTATTTTAAGTATTGCTACTAATCTCACAGGATACACACTCAGTTAAGCTGGTTTTTCTATAAATTCCAATATTACTCCCTGTGGTAGGTAATAAAAAAGAAAGATATTGACAAGTCTTTATGGCAGCGGAGGGGATCTGACATCTTTTGCATTCTGTACATAAGCATTAACAATGGAAGAGAAATGTAACGAAACAGAAATGCTTAATTGTGTAAGATAATATTTACAAAATTACGAATAGACACTATGTTAGCAGGTCTACCTCTAAGTGGTAGTGAGTGGAACTGAAAACATATGTCTGTATAATAAACTTGGTTCTTATAAATATGTGTATTTTAGAGCATTATTCATAAGTAACTACCTATTGGTTTTATAATTTTATTACAATTTTTCATAAACATTATGTTCATAATTTTTCCACTCACCCATCTCTTTCCAGATCCTCTCACCTCTGTACCTATTCAACTTCATGTTTCTCAAGCAGAGACAAAAACAGAGAGAATATGTATGAAACAATGCCAAATCTGAAAGAAATAAAATTAACATCCTCCAAAAAACTTTCACAAAACAAACAAGCCAAAACCAAATAAAATATGTGGGTTGTTTTGTATAAATTATTCAACATCATTGGTATATAATTTTACTGATTTTTCAGAAACAAAATGTTATACATCTCCACTCACTTCATAATATATTTATTTTCAACTATGGAATAAAGCACAGACTCAAATCAAAGTTTGGATGAATAGAATATATATATATATAATATATAATTCCAAAAAAAACATAAAATTTACTATTCTCCAAAAAACTTATTTGGTGAAAGTCTAGAATACCAAAAAATACACATCTATAAAACTTCCAATGCATACTTTACATAGGGATCCATGACTACATAGAGTTCTCAAATACGCAAATGAGTGAAACATAGAAATCAATATAAGACACAGACAATGCAGGAACACATGGCAAAAATAACACATTAGCAAAGAGGAAACCTTAACATAGAAATCAAGATACAAATAAAGACACTGAAAAGAACCAAAGAGAAACTATGAATCAGTCATTCAAATAGAAACCACAGCATAAAGCATTGTCAGCAGAGCTATAGAACGTTCTGAAAGCATTGCAATATCTTTTAAAAAGAAATGAGCGGTTTATTTCCAGGAAAGCAGAAAAAGGAATAATACTTGAAATGTAAATAAAAAATCTTAAAAAGAATATACTAATTTTTAAAACAAAAACAAAAAAGTATAAAATAAAGTTCAAGTCTTTCCAAAAGTGAAAGAAAGAAAGAAAAAAAGAAAGAAAGAAAGAAAAGAAGAAAGAAAGAAAGAAAGAAAGAAGAAAGGAAGAAAGAAAGAAAGAAAGAAAGAAAGAAAGAAAGAAAGAAAGAAAGAAGGAAAAAAGAAAGAAAGAAGAAAGAAAAGAAAAGAGAAAGAAATGAATGCCAGGGTCAAATATCAGCCAATCATTTCCAGGTTGCACTGTCAAAATATGTAATCTCCTACACAAAAAGAGAGATATCAACTTGTTTTCTGACCAAGGGTATGATGGAGAAAATAAAACAAAGGAATGCTCTTTGAATTAGCATTTAATTGAGCAAGAATCCACAGTCAAATTCGAAAAGAGACTGCTTATACCAATTTTGTCTTAGTAAAATGTTATTTTAAAAATGCAGGAGATTGAGACCATATTAAAAAGTGATAGACATGATATCAAGTCTAATAGACTACCCTGGACTTTTTATTTTATTTAATGAGCATTTTTACACGAAGTATATCTAATCTCATTAAACTCTTTAATCTTGCTCTCTCTCTCTCTCTCTCTCTCTCTCTCTATATATATATATATATATATATATATATATATATCCTTATAATAACATTATGGCTAAAGTGTTTAAAAGTGGTTCTGAGTTCTATATTTATATAGAAATTTTTGTAATTTGTAAAGAAACAAATGAATTAGAACAAAGGAATTTTAAAAAAAAATAATTAAACAGCATTGTCAATTATGATACTAATGATACTAACTAAACATTTTTATTTTATTTAAACACTGGCACATTATTTTTTCAGAACAAATTCTAGAATAGCAATTTTAAAAAGCCTTCAATTAATAATAACTATCTTTAAACATTGAAATACTGAAAGTACACATGACAGCCCTGGGGAAATAAAAGACATATGCCAAAAATATGGAAGCAATAACAGAAATGACTACACTGTGATGACAAAGAAAGGGAGTGAAACAGGGACTACACCAAGAAAAACTGACATTTGTCACAATTGTCATACGGATAAAAAGTTTACCTCTAAAACATTTTCGTGCTCAAAGTTTTTCTCAGGGCAAGTTTAACATCTTTGTTTCTCAAGCTGTAGATTAAAGGGTTCATCATGGGGACCACAATGGTATAGAAGACAGAAGACACTTTCCCCTCATTCAAAGATCCAGCTGAGGAGGGTTTTAGGTACATAAATGCACCTGACCCATAAAACAGGGAAACAGCAATTATATGGGAGCTGCAGGTGTTGAAGGCTTTAGATCTGCCCACATTTGATTTTATTTGGAGGATATTAGAGAGGATGAAGCCATAAGAAATAAAGATGATAATACTGGGTACAGTGATATCTTTCCCCCCTACAATGAAAATCTCTACCTCGTTTACATAGGTGCTTGTGCAGGAGAGCTGCATCAAAGGCAGAAGATCACAGAAGTAGTGGTTGATGGTGTTCCCATCACAGAAGGTCAGTCTCAGGATGCAGCCAGTATGGATCATGGCATCAAAAAATCCCATCAAATATGAACCAAGCATAAGATAAGAACAGACTTTAGGGGACATGGCAACATTATACATGAGTGGATTGCAAATAGCGACATAACGATCATAGGCCATTGCTGTCAGGACGTAGCATTCAGAGATGACAAAAAAACAGAAGAAGTAGAGTTGAGTCATACAGCCTGCAAAACCAATA
The DNA here is from genome assembly GCF_011064425.1 of Rattus rattus. Classification (NCBI taxonomy): domain Eukaryota; kingdom Metazoa; phylum Chordata; class Mammalia; order Rodentia; family Muridae; genus Rattus; species Rattus rattus. The sequence continues at coordinate 32,301,371 of NC_046161.1, read as the reverse complement.
ATGTTCTCCTTTAGTACAAAGTTCATCAGCATTTTGGGTGTAACAACAGAAGAATAGCAGAGGTCTATGAAAGACAAGTTAAAGAGGAAAAAGTACATAGGGGTGTGAAGGTGAGTGTTCAGCACAGTTAGAAGGATCAAGGTCAAGTTCCCAAAAGCAGTGATCGTATACATAACTAGGAAAACTAAGAACAGGGGTATTTGGAGGTCAGGGTTATCTGTTAATCCCAAGAGAATGAATTCTGTTACCAAAGAGCCATTTGTGAGGACCATTCTTCTGTAATAGAATCTGTGGAGATAAAAAGGAAAAAGTGAAAGTAAAGTGAACAGAGAAATTACAACTGATGTTTTTCCATACATATGACACATGTGCTGGGAAGGCCTATACATCACTCTCCTGCTTTCTGGAGTACATCAGAGACTAAGTCAAGAAATGTTAATCAAGGCTAAATCGATTCAATTATAAAATATGATTCAGTTCTGGAGTCCCAGTGCTCCACATGTTAACAATACTTAACAATGCTCTGAGATTATATATATATACATATATATATATATATATATATATTTGAGTCTGAACAAATTACATCTTAGAATTATCTTCTCACTTTATATAAGTTATATTCACACCAAACACATCAAGATACTCTATGTTGGGTGAATAATATGTGAATTGGCTTCATTTTGGGCATCTCACAATGAAAATATTGTTCAAAATAAGTTGTAAATCTTATATGATTTATATCAATTTTAGGGATGTCTCAAGAAAGGTCTTACATAAAACTTATCCATTAACATAGACTCCAAAATATACATATAAATAGCATAGGCTGAGAAAGTTGTGCATATGTGTCTGTATGTACATGTATGTATGGTATGCATATTTGTGAAAAGGAAGACATCAACATGAATGAAAACATAGGATAGGATTTTTATAGACGTGTTTGAAAGTAGGAAGAGGAAGGAGAAAATGATGTAGTTATTTCAATCTCAGAAAATGGTAGAAATCGTTTTATAAACTTATCATAGGAGAGAAAACAGAGGGGTTTTTTTGTATATCTTCTTGCTATACTAAAGGATGGTATCACCCCACAAGTCTATATTTCTAGTATTTCAAGAATCTGAAGCACCAAACTAATTTCTCATATTGCTTGGAAATATTTATAAAAGGCTAATCATAAAGTTTAGAGTGATTCCTTAATCCTCTAATGAGCTATGTAAAAAAAATAGCTTTTCTCATCATCACTGGAACTGTAGGAGACACCAAAAATTTTATTTAGCTACTTCTATACTGCACTGCACTTACCTGTGAATCCCCAGTTAAATCTTCCTCAGGCTCTTCCTAGAACACAGATTGCAGTTATAAAACAGAACTGAGACACTTTTTTAACTTACTGGGCCATGATATAACTTTATGAACTTAGGGACCAAGGTATTACCTTCTCTTTAGGGACTAATGTGTCATTTGTCCTTAGGCTAATATTGAACTCCCACTGACCTTATCTCTTAAGGGAAATCATTGTTTTGGATCCTCTTGGTTTTGTTTATGAATGTCTTTTGCCTATTTGTTTCCCTGTTTGCCTGTTTGTTTGTTTGCTTCTTTATTTCTTTCTTTCTTTCTTTCTTTCTTTCTTTCTTCCTTTCTTTCTTTTTTTCCTTATTTCTTTAACATTCCAAATTTTATTTCCCTCCTGGTCCACCCTCTGATTGCTTCACATCCCACATATCCTAGTTTCCCTGCTGTATCTATGAAGACGGCCCCTACCACCGACCCAAACAGACTTCTAAACTCCCTAAGGCCTCCAGTCTCTTGAGGGCTAGGTGCATCTTCTCTCACTGAACAAAGTAGGCAGTCCTCTACTGTATATGTGTTTGCATCCTCATATGAACTGGCGCATGCTGCCTGTTTGATGATCCAGTGTCTGAGAGATCTGAGGGGCCCATGATGATTGAGACAGCTGGTCCTCCTATAGGGTTGCCCTCCCCAGTTTCTTCCAGCTTTTCCCTAGTTCCAGGACAGGGGACAGCAGCATCTGTTCATTGCTTGGTTGCACATATCTGCATCTGACTCTTTCAGCTGCTTGTGAGGTCTTTCAGGGGGCAGTCATGGTAGGTTCCTTCTTATGAGTGTTCCATGGCCTCAATAATAGTGTCAGGCCTTGGTGCCTAGCCTTGCGCTGGATCCCACTTTGGGCTGTCACTGGGCCATCTTTTCCTCAGGCTCTTCTCCATTTCCATCCCAGATGTTCTTTCAGTCAGGAAGAAGTATGGGTCAGGGTTTAGACTGTGCGATAGCAACCCATCCCTCACTTTAATGTCCTGATTTTGGGCTGGATCTGGGGTCTATAATATGTCACCTGCTTGGGTATTTTGTCTAGGATACCCTTCCTTTTCAGTCCTGGAGTCTCTCACCTCCTAGGTCTCTGGTACATTATAGAAGGTCCTGCCAACCTCCTACCTCCAAAGGTTGCCTGTTTCCATTCTTTCTGCTGGCCCTCAGGGCTTCAGTCCTTTTACTCATCTAATACTTAAAATTAGGTAAAAGACAAGGATGCACACTCTCCCCATATGTATTACATATAGTACTCCATGTGCTACATAAAACAGAAACAGATCAAGGGGATTCAAATTGCAAACAAGAAATAAATGTATAACTATTTGCGGATTATATGACAGTATACATATGTGACCCCATGTATTTGGTGATGACAACTAGGATAGACAATTAGTTGCAATATTTTTATAGTATGTTGTGTGTGTATGAATATTTTGAAAATAGGTAATATAACCTGATTTCTATACAATAAATTAAATTTTTATTAAATATTTTTTTCGGAGCTGGTGACCAAACCCAGGGCCTTGCGCTTGCTAGGCAAGTGCTCTACCACTGAGCTAAATCCCCAACCCTTATTAAATATTTAATATTAAAACTTTAGTATAACCATATTACTATTTGTATGCTCTGTTTAATAGAACATGGAAAGTACCAGTGGCTATTATACTGTAAGAAACTACTGCTTCTCTAGTAGGTAATAACTGCCAATAATTCTTCAGAAAGGGGTGGACCTTGATGATTTCCCCACCATCGGTATTGAGTGATGATTGGCAAATCCCATTCAACTCATTTTAGGTTACCCCAGTTACTATAACTTCATTTATGAAATGGTTATGTCCTTTCTCAAAGAAAACATTTCACATCATTCCTCCCCCTATCTTTTGGCTCTCACATGCTTTCTTCACTCTCTTTCTTGATGCTTTTTGAGACATGGGAGTGATAGATATGTTGCATTTAGAAATGAACATGCAATTCTTACTGATTCTCGTACTTTGTCCAGTTTTATGAGTCTCTGCTTTAATTCTGCCATACACGACTAAAAAGCTTTCATCTAAATCTAGGAAAATCTAATTTCTGGATATAAGCATCTTTCTAAAAGCTGCAATTTATACCTCGCTCATTAGCAAAACACATTTATTACATCCACTGCCATGGTGTGTGGGAAACACTTACCATGGGCTATTGATCAGGCTTATACATACAGTACCATGCAGAGTTCCCTCTTGTTGACGGAACCTCAGAAATATAATAAATGTTTATTTCTAGAACAGTCATGCTACTATTGGGATAATGAGCACATGGTGCCTGGCAGGAAGGTATTCCAGCTTCCAGGGTTCATAGATGGATAAAATTGTTGAAAGTGTTTCTCTACCAGCATCCTGCATGATATATTCTAGCATCGCAAAAACTAGCCGAAAATATAACAACTTCTAGCTCATATCTAGCTTGATTTCTCAGTGTCCTGCGATTAAAATGCATGGTGCCTTTATCCATAGGATATCATTATCCAATATTTGTTGTAAATTAAGAGAATCAGTAATGCCTTTTATTGTACATCCAACCACAAGTCACGAGGTACCATACAATTGCCAATCATATGTGATTTTCTGGGAGCAATGCTGTCTACTTCTGCATGTTGTTTTAGCTAAGGTTTCTATTGTTGTAGAACATCATGAACAGAGGCCTCTTGAGAAGGAAAGGGTTACTTCAGCTTGAATATTTATGATCCATCATCAAAAGGAGTCAGGACAGGAACTCCTGTATTTACCTGGCAGAGGCCAGAAAAGGACACTGCTTAGAGGCTTACTTCCATGAATTGCCCACCCTACTTGTTATAAATCTCAAGGTCACCTGTCCATGTGTGGCATTTCCCCAAAGTGGGCTAAGCCACCAATCATTAATCACAAATATGGTCCTTGGTCCAGTTTTATGGAGTCATTTTCTCAACTGAGGTTTCCTGTTTCGTGATGTCCCTGGCCTACATCAACATTATATAAAAAAGTAGCCAGCATAAAAGTTGTCTCCATTGAAACTTCTTTTAAATTATATTTTTGAACATATCATCCTGTTTAGTATACAAAGTTAGAGTGAAATTCTCAATATTTGAATGGAGTTCAATAATTTAATCACTATAATTCCTTCAGATACAGTAATGCTTATCTTTAATAGTTTTCTACAAAGGTATAGTCTCTCTTCATGACAAATAATGGTCCATCAATAAACCAGAGGTATGATGTCTTCATTCATTTAACTGCATGCCTCTGTCAAATATAATAATAATTCCTTCATCTAGTCCCATGCATCTCATGGGAAAAGAAGTAGAACAGCAAAATAGACATTTTCTCAAAAGTAAAACTATGTCTACCAAGGGATCCACCTATCTCACTTCTGGGCAAGCAGCCAAAGTAGAGATGATTTTTCAATTGTAAAATATAAAAGAAAGAATTTACTATTCTAATAAAAACAAAGTGATTTCCATTATTTTTAAAATGGCATTGCACATATATCAGAGATATTGTCTGATGTGAATGGTTCCATGATGTTATCTTTACTCTTGAAAATGGCTAATTTGTGAGAGTCCTGTGATTTCCCTTTTACCATTAACTAAAAATGGAATAATGATATACTCTTTGAAAATTTTCTAGACAAAGCAGACAAGCAAGTATACATGAAATTACACCAAAACCTCAGAAATTCTTTTTACCAATTTTATTACCTCCTAGCCAATTTTATCAGTCCAAAATTAATTCTTAATAACTTGTATGAAAAATGTATGTCTCACTATTAGAAGTGGCTGATCCCTACCAAGCAATTAATATTCCTCTCAAAAATTGTTTCCTGTTTCCTCATCATCCTCTTTCGGGAGTGATAGAGCTTTTATAACTAGCAGTGTGTAGAGTTGGTATTCACAGGGGAGATGCTTGGAAAGAACTCTACCTTCTGTTCATCTTGAACACACAGCAAAATCATACTTATTCATGGACAGTACTGATGAGATGCCTCTCAAAGTCTGTGCATCAGCATGTCTTTAGTGGGTTTCCCACATTTTCTTTCAAAATGGTTCAAAATTGCTATCCCTATGAATGCTGCTTCCATGAGTATAACGTTTAGGGAAGTATTTTCCTGGTACCCTGAAAGGTGCCACAGACCATGGGTTCGGGTCAATGGCTTGAGTATTATCAGAAAATCTCTATTTTCTGAGGTGGACTGTGTTTTGCAGTTGATTCAAAAATATATTTGCAGACTATTTTATGTATTGCTGCTAACCTCACGGGATACACACTTCATCTTAAGCTGGTTTTTCTATAAATTCCAACATCACACCCTGTTCTGGGTAATATGAAAGATGGAAAATAATAAGGGTTTCTGGCAGTGGCCGGGATCTGACATCTTTCGAATGTTGCTTATAAACATAAACATTGGAACAGAAGTGTGATAACACAGAAATGCCTAGTAGTCTAAGATAACAGTTTACAAAATTAGAAACAGTCACTGGGTTAGCAGTTCTACCTCTACATGGTAGTGTGTAGGTTGATGTCATAATGCAGGGGAAGGCCGGTACAGGATAGAACAGGCCTGCCACTGGATGAGAAGAAAGGATGGGTGGGAGAAAAGTTTTAGAACTGAGAGAGACCAAGAGTGAGGTGGGTGGAGCTAAGAGAATATGGCTGCAGATTTTAAGATTCTTCTCTAAGCATAGTTACAGTTTGTTATGACTATTTTTAAGGGATGATTTTGTGTTATGGAGAGAGGCAAATTATATCTTATCAGTTGGATCAGAGGATATTTTATGCTGTGTTCTTTCATGAGGTGACTTGAATTCAAGAGAATGTATTACGGCAGGATGCACTGGGCCCACCATGGAACTGGGATGCATATGCCTGGCATGGTAACAACCCACCCTGTGAACTAGATGGGTAGAGAGATTGCTGCCTAAGTCAGAGAGCACATGTGGGAAGCCTGGAGCCGCTGAGATAAGTTAGCTCTAGTTCCAAGGGCCTGAAGGAGCTGGAACTAGTGAGAGCTCAACCTCCAGGGTATGTGCCTGAGAACTGGTCCTGTTGTTTTTTATTTTTCCCTAAAAAGTGGAATTGAAAATATATGTCTATACAATAAACTTGATTCTAATACATAAGTGTATTTTTAGAACATTATTCTTAAGTAACTACCTACTGATTTTAAACTTTTATTAAATTTTTTCAAACACACAATTTTCCTAATTTTTCAACTTCCCCCAACTCTTTCCAGATCCTCCCACCTCTTTTCTTTTTAGCTTCACGTTCATTCTCAATCAGAGACAAAAACTTCTAAAACACTTTCAATAAAATAAAGAATGTCATATCAAAAAAATAAAGTTAAATATCCTCCAAACAACTCTCAAACAAAATCAAAATTAAATATTTGGTTTGTTTTGTATAAACTTAACAGGTATATATTGACTACTGAGTACATAAACAGAATGCTCTATATCCCTTCTTCAGAATATGTTTAGCTGTAAGAAGTAATAAAGCACAGACTCATAATAAAGTTTGGATGAATCTCACAAATATATATATATATATATATATATATATATGCAATCAGAAAAAACAATATAGTATTCAGATATATATTATGAATTATCTAGAATAGAGAAATGCATAGATATAAAAAAGATTCCAAGACATACTTTACAAAGGCATCAATGACCACATAAAGGACTCAAATACACCTAGGAGTCAAACATAGAAATCAATTTAGGACCCAGACAACTCAGGAACACATTTCAAAGATAACAGAAAAGCATAGAGAAAAATCTTAGCAAGAAAATCAAGACACTGAAAAGAAGCAAGGAGAAGCTATCAGTCATTCAAATAGAAACCACAGCATAAAGGAGTGGCAGCAGAGCAGTAAAACATTTGAAAGCATTGCAATATTTTTAAAAAGAAATACCAAAATTCGGTCAATCATTTCCTGCTGCACTGGCAAAATATGCATCCTGCTAGTCAAAAAGAAAGATGTCATCTTGTTTTCTATCCAAAAAGGAACATGATCAAGAAAAGAATACAAAGAAATGATGTTTGAATTAGAATTATATTGAAGAAGAATTGACAGGCAAATTCCAAAAGGGACTTGTTATCCCAATATTATCTTAGTGAGATGATCTTTTTAAAATGCAGTAGATTGTGTCCATACTAAAAAGTGCTAGGCTTAAATTCAAGACTAACAGACTATTTTGGACTTTTTATTTAATGAGCACTTTTACACTAAGGTCTCTAATATCATTAAACTCTACAATCTTGCATATATGTTTGTGTGTGTGTGTGACATCATATATATATATATGTGTGTGTGTGTGTGTGTGTGTATGACATATCCTTCATATCCTTCCAATATTAATATGACTAATGTGACTAAAGGTGGTTTTGAGTTGCATTTTTAACCAATAAAGAAACTACTAAATCAGAACAAAGTAATTTCAATGAGAAATAATTAAACACCATTGTCAAATATGATATTGACTAAACATTTTTATTTAATCACTGGAAGACTATACTTTCAGAAAAAACTCTAGAACAACAATTTTACAAAGCCTTTAATTAATAATGACTAGTTTTAAACATTTAGATACTGAAAGTACATATGACAATACTGTGGAAATAAAAACAACTTATGCCAAAAATATGAAGATAAACACATAAATTACCACACTGTGATGAAAACTTAAGGGAGTGAAGAAGGGACTACCCAAAGAAAATCTTACATATGTCAAAATTGTCATGAAGATAATAAGATTAGTACTAAACCTTTTTCCTGCTCAAAGTTTTTCTCAGGGCAAGTTTAACATCTTTGTTTCTCAAGCTGTAGATTAAAGGGTTCATCATGGGGACCACAATGGTATAGAAGACAGAAGACACTTTCCCCTCATTCAAAGACCCAGCTGAGGACGGCTTTAGGTACATAAATGCACATGACCCAAAAAACAGGGAAACAGCAATTATATGGGAGCTGCAGGTGTTGAAGGCTTTAGATCTGCCCACATTTGATTTTATTTGGAGGATACTAGAGAGAATGAAGCCATAAGAAATAAAGATGATAATACTGGGTACAGCAATATCTTTCCCCCCTACAATGAAAATCTCTAGCTCGTTTACATAGGTGCTTGTGCAGGAGAGCTGCATCAAAGGCACAAGATCACAGAAGTAGTGGTTGATGATGTTCCCATCACAGAAGGTCAGTCTCAGGATACAGCCAGTATGGATCATGGCATCAAAAAATCCCATCAAATATGAACCAAGCATAAGATAAGAACAGACTTTAGGGGACATGGCAACACTATACATGAGTGGATTACAAATAGCGACATAGCGATCATAGGCCATTGCTGTCAGGACATAGCATTCAGAGATGATAAAAAAACAGAAGAAGTAGAGTTGAGTCATACAGCCTGCAAAACCAATAATGTTCTCCTTTAGAACAAAGTTCATCAGCATTTTGGGTATAAAAACAGAAGAATAGCAGAAGTCTATGGAAGACAAGTTAAAGAGGAAAAAGTACATAGGGGTGTGAAGGTGAGAGTTCAGCACAGTTAGAAGGATCAAGGTCAAGTTCCCAAAGGCAGTGATCATATACATAACTAGGAAAACTAAGAACAGGGGTATTTGGAGGTCAGGGTTATCTGTTAATCCCAAGAGAATGAATTCTGTTACCAAAGAGCCGTTTTTCAGGACCATTCTTCTGTAGTAGAATCTGTGGAGATAAAAAGGGAAAAGTGAAAGTAAAGTGTGACAGAGAATACAACTGATGTTTTCATATATATATATATATATATATATATATATATATATATATATATATATATGCTGGGAAGGCCTATACATCACTCTCCTGCTTTCTGGAGCACATCAGAGACTAAGTCAAGAAATCTTATTCAAGGCTAAATCAATTCAATTATAAATATCGTTCAGTTATGGGGATCCAGTTTTCCTCATGTTAACAATATTTAACAATGATGAATTCATAATGAATACAAGTTGTAAATCTTACATCATTTATATCAGATTTCACGGATGTCACAAGATAGGTCTTACATAAAACTTACACATTAACATAGACTTTAAAACATACATACAAATAACAGAGGGAGAAGGTTTTTCATATGTATCTGTATTTGTATGTATTTATGGTATGCATATTAGTGTAAAGGAGGCCATAAACATCAATGAAAGCATAGGGTTTTATAATTAGAGTGTTTGAAAGTAGGAAGAGGAAGGAGAAACAATGTAATTATGTCAATCTCAAAACAAATAGTGGTAATTTCTTTATAAACTCATCATGGGTAAGAAAACAGGGATTTTTTTTAACCTCTCCCTGCTATCTCATAGGATGCTATCAATCCACAAGACTGTGTTTCTTGGAGTTCAAAAATCTGAAGCACAAACATAATTTCTCATATTTCTTAAAATTGTTTTTGAAATGCTATTCAGAATGTACAGTGTGATTCCTTAATCCTCTGAAGAGCTAGATAAAAAATGGACAGCTTTTCTCATCGTCACTCTTCAACTAGAGGAGATACCTGAAAAATGTATGTAGCTACTTCTGTACGTCACTGCACTTACCTGTGAATCCACAGTAAAAGCTTCCTCAGACTCTTTCTAAAGCACAGATTCCAATTATAAACAGAAATGAGGTACCTTCTTTCACACGCTGCACCGTGATCTATGTTTATGTTCTTAGGGACCAAGGTATGACCTTCTCTTTAGGGATTGGTATATCATTTGTTTTTATGCCAATATTGAACTCCCACTGACCTCATGTCATAAGGGAAATCTTTCGTTGTGGTTCATTTTGGCTTTGTTTAAGAATCTGTTTTTTCCTGCTTGTATTTGCTTTACTTTTTTAGTTATTCTTTTTTTTTTTTTTACAATCCAGATTTTATTCCCCTCCTGGTCCACCCAGTGACTGTTCCACATCCTATAATTCCTCGCTGCCCCCGGTCTCCACAATGATGTCCTCACCCAACCCAAACCACCAGACCTCTAAACTCCATGTGTCCTCCAGTTTGTTGAGGGTTCTATCACTGAACCTGGCAGTCTTCTTCTCTATGAGGTTGGCTCCATATAAGCTTCCTAGTTGGTGTTCCAGTGCCCAAGAGATCTCAGGGGTCCACTATAATTGAGACTGCTGGTCCTCCTACAGCATTGCCCTCCTCCTCAGCTTCTTCCTGCTTTTTCCTCGTTCAACTACTGGGGTCAGCAGCTTGCTTCTTTTCATTGGTTAGAAAAGAGCTGCATTTGACTCTTTCAGGGTTTCGGTTTTTTTGGGTTTTTTTTTTGGTTTTGTTTTTTTGAGTCTTTTGAAGGACAGACATGATAGGTCCCTTTCCGTGAGTGTTCCATAGCTTGAGTAATACTGGCAGGTGTTACTTGGAGCCTTGCCTTGAACTGGATCCCACTTTGGGCCTGTCATTGGACCCTCTTTTCCTCAGGTTCCTCTCCATTCCCATTCATGCAGTTCTTACAGACAGGAAGAATTATGGGTCAGAGTTTGACTCTGGGATAACAACCTCATCCCTCCCTTGACGCCCTTACTTTCTGCTGGAGGTGGGCTCTAAAATTTCCCTCTCCCCTCCATAGGGCATTTTGTCTAGTGTCTCTCTCTTTGAGTCGTGAACTCCCAGGACTCTGGTGCATTGTGGAGCATACTACCAACCTATTTTATTAGGTTACCTGTTGCCGCTCTTTCTGGTAGCCCTCAGGGCTTCAGTTTTTCCCCCATCCAATACCAAATTGTGTTCCTTTCTCCACTTGCTCTGTCCCTTTTCCCTTCCAGGTCCCTCCCTCTCTTGCCCTTGTGGTTGCTTTTTACTCCCTCTCAAGTGAGAATTCAGGATCCTAACTTGGGCCCTTTAGCTTGTTGATCTTTTTGAGTTCTGTGGACTGTATCTTGCACATTGTGTACTTTTTTTCGGCTAATTTCCATGTATTAGTGAGTACTACTGTGCATGTCTTTAGGGTCTGGGTTACCTCACTGTCGATATTTTCTAGTTCCATCCATTTGCAGGCAAAAGTCAGGATGTTCTCATTCTTAATAGCTGAGTAGTATTCCATTGTGCGAATAAACCACATTATTTTATTCATTTTTCTGTGATGTGACATCTGGTTTGTTTCCTGATTCTGGCTATCACAAATAAGGCTGCTATAAACATAGTGTAACTCACGCCTCTGCAGTATAGAGCAGTACCATCTGTGTATATTCCCAAGAGTTCTATATGCTGAATCTTCAAGTAGATCTATTTCCAATTTTCTGAGGCACCTCCAAATTGGTGGCTAATATCAAAACCTCAGATGATAATGTATGTTGGCAAGGATGTGCAGAAAAAGGAACATTTGTACATTGCTGGAGGGATTGCAAACTAGTACAACCACTCTGGAAATCACTAAGGACGTTGCACATTTCTTTAGGTGCTTCTCAGACATTTGAGATTCCTCTGTTGTGATTTCTTGGATTAGTTCAATACCCCATTTTTTGATTGGGTTACGGTATGGTTTTCTGATAGTTAGCTTCTCAAGTTTTTTTTCCTTTGCTTTTTTATTGGATATTTTCTTCATCTACATTTCAAATGTTATCTCCCTTCCAGGTTCCCTCCAGAAACCCCCTATCCCATCCCTGACCCCTGCCTCCATGAGAGTACTCCCAAACCCACCCACCAACTCACCCCTGCCTCTCTGTCCTGGCATTCGCCTACACAGCTGCATCAAGCCATCACAAGACCAAGGGCCGCTTCTCCCACTGATGTCCTACAAGGCCATCTTCTGCTAGATATGCAGATAGAGCCCTGGGTCAATCCATGTGAACCCTTTGGTTGGTAGGTCAGTCCCCGGCACCTCTGGGGTGTATGGTTGGATGATATTGTTCTTCCTATGGGGTTGCAAACCCCATCAGGTACCTCAATCTTTCTGTAATTCCTTCATTGAGGACACCATTCTCAGTCCAATGGTTGGCTGCAAGCATCTGCACTGGTAATTGCCAGGCTCTGGCTGAGCTTCTCAGGAGACAGCTATATCAAGCTCCTGTTAGCATGCACCTCTTGCCATCCCCAAAGTGCTGGGGTTTGGTGACTGCATGTGGGATGGATCCACATGTGTGGCAGTCTCTGGATGGCCTTTCCTTAAGTCTCTGCTCTACACTTTCTGTCCTTATTTCCTCCCGTTAGTTTATGTTCCCCCTTTTAAGAAGGAATGAAGTATCCACACTTTGCTTTTCCTTCTTCTTGAGCTTCATGTGGTCCATGAATTGTATCTTGGATATCCTGAGCTTATGTGCTAATTTCCACCTATCAATGAGTGCATATCACGTGTGTTCCTTTGTGATTGGGTTACCTTTTCAGGATGATATTTGCTAGTTCCATCCATTTGTCTAAGAATTTCACAGTCATTTTTTTAAATAGGTGAATAGTATCCCATTGTATAGATGTACCACATTTTCTGTATCTGTTCCTCTTTTGAAGGGCATCTAGGTTCCTTCCAGCTACTGGCTATTATAAATAAGGCTGCTATGAACATAGTGGAGCATTGTTACATGTTGGAGCATCTTTTGGGTATATGCCAGAGTGATACAGCTGGGTAATCAAAGAATACTATGTCCAATTTTCTGAGGAACCATCATACTCATTTCCACAGTGGTTGTACCAACTTGCAATCTCACCAACAATGGAGAAGTGTTCCTCTTTCTCCACATCCTCACCAGCATCTGCTGTCACCTGAATATTTTATCTCAGCCATTCTGACCAGTGTGGGGTAGAATCTCAGGACTGTTTTGATTTGCATTTCCCTGCTGACTAAGGATCTTGGACATTTCTTTAGGTGCTTCAGTGCCATTCCATATTCCTCAGTTGACAATTCTTTGTTTAGCTCTGTCTTACATTTTTTAAATAGTGTTTTATGATTCTCTGGGGTCTAACTTCTTGACTTCTTTGCATGTATTGTATATTAGCCCCCTAGTGGATGTAGGATTGGCAATCTCTTGGTTGCCATTTTATCTCAATGACAGTGTCTTTTTTCTTACAGAAATTTTGCAATTTTATGAGGTCCCATTTTTTGATTCTTGATCTTAGAGCATAAGCCATTGGTATTCTGTGCAGGAAATATTCCCCTTGGCCCATGTGTTTGAGGCTCCATCTCAGATACTCTTCTATTAGTTTTAGTATATCTGGTTTTATGTGGAGTTCCTTGATCCACTTGGACTTGAGCTTTGTACAAGGCAATACAGATGGATCGATTTGCATTCTTCTACATGGTGACTTCCAATTGAACCAGCACCATTTTTGAAAATGCTTTCTTTTTTTCCCACTGGATGGTTTTGGTTCCTTTTTTTAAAGATCAAGGGACTATAGGTGTATGTATTCATTTCTGGGTCTTTAATTCTATTCCATTGAACTACCTGCCTATCTCTCTGCACCAATATCATACAGTTTTTAGCACTATTGTTCTGTAATACAACTTGAGGTTACAGATAGTAATTCCACCAGAAGTTCTTTTATTCTTTCTTTTTCTTTTTTTAGTGGATATTTTTATATTTATACTTATATTTCAAAAGTTATTCCCTTTCTGATTTTTCTGTTCATAAACACCCATCCTGTTTCTCTTGCCCCTTCTTCTAAGAAGGTGTTTCTCCTTCCCAACCACCCACACTTCCTGCCTCCCTGCCCTGACATTCCCCTACATCTTGAGAATAGTTTACACTGTCTTGCTTTTTTTTTTAATACAAATGAATTTGCAAATTGCTCTTTCTAACTCTATGAAGAATTGAGTTGGAATTTTAATGCATTGAATCTGTAGATTGCTTTCGGCAGAATGGCCATTTTTATTAAATTAATCCTGCTAATCCCTGAGCATGGGAGTCTTCTCATCTTCTGAGATCTTCTTCGATTCTGTCTTCAGATACTTGAAGTTCTTGCCATACAGATCTTTTGCTTGCTTGGTTAGAGTTGCACCAAGTTATTTTATATTATTTGTGACTATTGTGAAGGGTGTCATTTCCGTAATTTCTTCCTCAGCCTGTTTATCCTTTGAGTAGAGGAATGCTACAGATTTATGTGAGTTAATTTTATATCCAGCCACTTTGCTGAGGTTGTTTCTCAGGTTTAGAAATTCTCTGGTGGAATTTTTGTTGCCACTTAAGTATACTATCATATCATCTGCAAATAGTGACATTTTGACTTCTTCCTTTCTAATTTGCATTTCTTTGACCTCCTTTTGTTGTCCGATTGCTCTGGCTAGAACTTCGAGAACTATATTGAATAAGTAGGGTGAGAGAGTGGGCAGCCTTGTCTCATCCCTTATTTTAATGTGATTACTTCAAGTTTTTCTCCATTAAGTTTGATGTTGGCTACTGGTGAGAGTGGAGTGTTGAAGTCTCCCACTAGTATTGTGTTGGTTCAATGTGTGTTTTGAGCTTTAGTAAAGTTTTTTGTTTTGTTTTGTTTTGTTTTGCTGTTATTGTTGTTTTTATGAATGTGGATACTCTTGTCTTTTTGGCATATATGTTCAGAATTGAGACTTTCTCTTTGTGGATTTTCCCTCTGATAAATATGAATTGTCTTTCCTTATCACGCTTAATAACTTTTGGATGAAAGTCTATTTTTTGGATATTAGGATGGCAACTCAGGCTTGTGATTAAGACAATTCGCTTGGAATACCTTCTTACTTGAGAAAGAGTTTGTCTTTTATATTGATGTATGTTTCTTGTAGCAGCAAAATACTGGATCTTGTTTGTGTATCGAGTCTCTTAGCTTATGTCTCCTTGTAGATGAGCTGAGTCTATTAATATTGAGAGATATTAAAAGCAGATGACATTTAGTTCCTGTTACATTTGTTTTTGCAAGTAGCTTTTTGTGCTTGTGTTTCTCCCCCTTTTCACTATGCTGTGAGATGCTTAAAATATTGTCTTCTCTTTGGTATAAGTACCTTCACTATGGTGAAAGTTTCCTTCTAGGATCCTCTGTAGAGCTGGATTGGAAGAAAGATACTGTTTGAATTTGGTTTGTCCAAGAATATTTTGATTTCTCCATCTATATTGATTGAGGGTTTGCTGGGTATAGTATCCTGGACTGACATGTGTGTTCACTTAGATTCTGCATGACTTCAGACCAGGCTCTTCTGGCTTTCATTGTCTCTCTTGAGAAGTCTGGTGTGATTCTAATAGATCTACCTTTGTATGTTACTTGGGCCTTTCCCTTGCAGCTTTTAATATTCTTTCTTTGTTCTGTGCATTTAGTGTTTTGATTATTATGAGATGAGTGAATTTTCTTTTCTGTTTCCATTTATATTGTGTTCTCTAGGATTCTTGTAACTTTTTGACCATCTCTTTCTTTAAGTTGGGGAATTTTTCTTCTATGATTTTGTTGAAGACATTTTCAGATCCTTCTCCTCTATTCCAAATATTCTTAGATTAGTTCTTTTCATTGTGTCCTGAATTTCCTGGATAATTTGGGTTTTGAGTTTTTGCTATTGTTGTTGTTGTTTTAAATTTTCTTTGACCATTATGTCAATTCTGCTATGGTATCTTCTACACCTGAGATTTTCTCTTCTATCTATTGTACTTGGTTGGTGATACTTACATCTGAGATTTCCTCTTTCCTAGTTTTCCATTTTCAGGTTTGCCTCACTTTGTATAATTTATATATTGATATCTAATATCTTTCTTGGCTGTAGAAGCATAGTTTCTGAGACAATGCAGTACTAGCACAGAGACAAATGGATCAGTGGAATAGGATATAGGACATGCAAATAAAATCTCAGAGCTACAATATTTAATTCAAGACAAAATCCTCAGAAAACTATGTGAGACCAAGACAAAGTCTATATTGCTGGAGTTAGGTAAGGTGGCATATTTTTTTAACCACCTCCCTTGGGAGGTGGAGATTAAAGGATCACAAGTTCAAGTTTCTCTAGGTTACCTAGGTTCAGACAATCTAGGGTTGTCTTCAATTTCAGAAAACATAAAACACAATAGTTATATCAAAAGACACACTGAAGTGGATATCTACATGTAAATGAAGGGAAGTGCACATTTCTCATTCTGTACAAAATTTAACGTGAAACTTAGGATAGATCTTTATAAAACAATTAAAAATTAGAAGATAATTGGCAAAACTAAAGGAAAACCTTCAAGACAGATACAAAATAAATGGATTTCTGAATAGATATTTTTAAAAATAAATTTTTTTATTTTTTATGATTAAATCAAATCTTACCAGATACACTTTATAGGTGTTATATATAATATTTTATGTATTTATACATATTAAAAAGTTTAAGCATATTACATAAACATATGCATATATATATGTATATAAAATGCTTAATTTTTAATCAATGATTTTGCATTGTTGTTGTTCTGTTTATTAGTGTTTATTTAACCCAAGCCAAAACCTTTGGAGATTATGATATAATAAGATTAGTGAAAACTTAACTTCTTTATAAGCCCTTAGAAATACTGCTCCCTGCTTCTTTTCAAATTCATGGGCCCCCTTTTACATAGATCTTTAATGACTATGTAATGACAGCAAAAATGAGAAATAGGATTCCATTGAAACTTTTTCTCCACAGTAAGAGAACATGAAAAAATAATTAGAAATGTGCATGCCAAGTCATCCTTCAATCATCCTTCATCCGTAACTGGAAAGGAAAACAAACTCAAATATATTAACTTAGCATATTAATTAACAAGATGAAGTTTGATCAATAAATGGGAATAAGAACTGAATATTTAAAAAAAATAAGTGCAAGCAGCTAAAACACACACACATACACACACACACACACACACACACACACACACACATCCTTCAACCCGTCAAAATAGAAATCCAAACTACAATTATGTACAATCTCATCTAACTCACACTGGAAATAATGAAGAAAAATGAGTAATAAGCAATACCAAAGCTGTGATGTAAGTAACTCATCTGCACAGCAGTAGGAAATGTGGATATGGGAACTGTTAGGAAGATATGCTCAATACATAAAAACAGTACATAACTACCACATTCGATACCTAGGGAATCAGATGTACCAAAGACTTTAGTTAAAGACACACTCACAATCATTACACCACAATACGCAATATCATATTCTGGAAGTGGCCTAGAAAGTCATCAATTCACTTTCAACTACAAATCATTATTTTAACTCCTGGTGTTGTCCTCCTTCTCATTGCAGAATAAAAATGCATCCAAATTTCAAGAATTTTCCAATTGTCTGTTAAACTATACCATTCAAAGATAAGCATTTCCACCAAAGCTTTATGAAAAGTGGATAGAAAGCATAATCCCTAAAACCATATATATATATTACAATTAATACAATACATATTAATACATGTACAATATAATACATATCTATAGTAATATACATATTACAATAATATATGTAACAATAATATATATATTACAATCTGGTTAAATATAACACAACTGACTGACATAAGAAAGTCAAATGCATAATTATGAGTTGTATTTACTATCTAGTTAATAAAAACATCTAAAGCATGAAAGTCAGGAGTTTCCAATGTAAACACTATTGCTCAATAAAGGGTAAAAGACAGTCTGATTCACACTTGATTATATAAACTAATGAGAGTCAGCCATCTTGCCACAGGAAACATGTACAATGTACCATTAATTTATATAAACATTGGTAGATCATGGGATACTTTTAGGATATATCCTATACTGACAAAAAAATAGGTTTAATGACTTATTGTTATGCTTAGTTAAAATGATGAAAGAAGATTTTTGCCAACAGTATGAAATTAAAGACTATCGATACCAAAAACATCTGGAAGAACAAAAATATCCTAATATCCTACCAATGATCAAATATTTTAAATAATAGGAGGTGCTTTTGTTTAAATCCACAGTAATTCTCATTAACCTAACTATAGTAATAAACATATTTTTTATTAAAACCTCCTCTTGCTATATACTTTTTTCAGGGCAATTTTAACATCCTTGTTTCTAAAGCTATAGATTAAGGGGTTCATCATGGGGACCACAATGGTATAAAAGACAGAAGAGATTTTTCCCTGGTCCATAGACCCAGGTGAGGAGGGTTGAAGATACATAAATGCACAAGATCCAAAGAATAAAGAAACAGCCAGTATATGGGAGCTACAGGTGCTAAAGGCTTTAGACATTCCTGCAGTGGATCTCATTTGAAGGATATTAGAGAGAATAAAACCGTAAGAGGTAAAGATGATGACACTGGGCACAATGATATCTTTACCACCTACGATTAGAATCTCTATTTCGTTGGCATAAGTGCTGGTACAGGAAAGCTGCAGCAAAGGAAAAAGATCACAGAAATAATGATTGATGATGTTCCTGTCACAGAAGGTCAGTCTCAGGATGCATCCAGTGTGGATCATGGCACCAGAAAATCCCATTATGTATGAACCAAGCATAAGATAGGAACACACCTTGGGAGACATAGAAATGTTATAGAAGAGTGGATTGCATATGGCCACATAACGATCATAGGCCATTGATGTCAGGACACAACATTCACAAATAGCAAAAAAACAAAAGAAATAGAGTTGGGTCATACAACCTACATAGGAGATAAAGTTCTTCTTTACTAAGAAGTTCATCAGCATTTTAGGTGTAATCACAGAGGAATAGCAGAGGTCAATGAAGGACAAGTTTAAAAGGAAAAAGTACATGGGGGTGTGAAGGTGAGAATTCAGTGTAATTAAAGTGATCAAAGCCAAGTTCGCCAGTGCTGTTGTTGTGTATATTAGCAGAAAGAGTAGGAACAAGGGTAACTGGAGATCGGGGTCATTGGTTAACCCCAGTAGAATGAATTCAGTCACTAAAGAACCGTTTTCCAGACCCATTCTTCTTTAAGATAATCTGTAAATGTAGAAAATAATTGTGACATCATAAGATCACAGGAAATTGCACTCATAACTTCTCTCACACCTGTGAAGTGAATAATGGGAGTGCCTATCTGTATATCTGAGTTCACAGAAATTGCCCTTCTTGCTATCAGAATGTAGCGTGATATCTCCACAGAGTAGTATATTTAAGGCTAAATAGAGTGAAGTTATTCACCAACAATCTAAAAAACGACAACCATTGCTGACACTTGCTAACATGACCACTCAGATATCAAATTAAAGGAAGCAGGAAAAACAGATAATTCAATCTCTCAACTCACCATTTTGTCATTGCTTCAGCCCTGGCCTGACACTTATAGAACCTGTGGCAACCTGGAGCTAAACTCATCCAGATACTCCTGTGGTAGCAATAGGACCAATATCATTGCTTCAAATCTAAATAAAATTAAGATTTAACCAGATTCTCTGAATGATTAGAAACCTGTGACTGCTATATGAAAACCGTTTAATCTATAAAAATTTTCTCAAATCTGAGGTTGCCTATAGGATGGACCTTCCTGACTGTGACATTGTTATCACTTGTGTCTCCTAAAATTCTCAACATCCCATGCTATCTTTTTCAGGATACTCTTCTGTGAATTTCATTTTGTTCTTAGAATTGCATAACATGGAAAGAAAACAACACTTGTGAGATCCTTGAAGTTCATTCTGAAGTCACTTCACAAGCATAAAAAGAAAGACTGTATTATATTTCTAATATTTGCAATATATACAATTACATTCATGTTATTTTCATGAAGAGCAAGTAGCATATTAAGGGCTGGGTACATGGTATTAGAAAAAGGCTAAATTACAAAATGAATCCAATGAGAAACACAGTTGAGTGTGGAGACTAATGTTCAAAAATGTTAAAATAATTAAAAATGGTGCATGCTTCAACTTTCAGTCAAAAGAACACCAGAGTTTAGTTATCATACCACTTCCTGTATGCACATTTAAAGCCAGAAAAACAAGCCTATAAAAAGAAGAGACGTATGTGAATAATTTCCTTTCTGGATAATTTTACAAGTATGAAATGGTTCAAAACAAGTTGTATAATATTATTAATTGATGGTGACCTTGTATGTGTGAGGGAGGCAGTAATTCTCAAAGAGTTGGGAATAGAAACTCAATTCATATTTATTTCATCAACCTCGATAAAATTGGGAAGTCTGATACAAGAGCAGTTCACTGTTATCATACCTAATCCATAATACAGTTGGGGGGGGGGAAGTTTCAAGGAAACAATCATCACATTTCCAACTTATAGTCAATGATCATTCCAAT
The DNA here is from genome assembly GCF_011064425.1 of Rattus rattus. Classification (NCBI taxonomy): domain Eukaryota; kingdom Metazoa; phylum Chordata; class Mammalia; order Rodentia; family Muridae; genus Rattus; species Rattus rattus. The sequence goes on along the minus strand of NC_046161.1, from coordinate 32,280,830 downwards.
TTCAGGTGCAAAGTAAAGCTTAAGGCATGACTATTTACAAACTACTTTACAAAGGTCACTTGAACATGAGGGTGGATTCTATAGCTTAAAGAGCCTAGAAACTAGTGTGGTCTCTGACTGAGATAGGACAGAGTTCAGAAGTCTATAAACTATATTGTATGGCCCATAAGGACTAGTTCTTTTAACTGCAAGACAGGGAGGGAAAGTGGAATAAGCATTCTGCAGATTTTAGTGAGGTCTGCCTCTATGGCAAAAGTTAGGTGGTATCTGCCTTTACAGATATTAAAACTGCTCACAATAGAATTTATAATATCCAACCCTTACCATGTGAAAAGAAAACAGGTATTTTATCTCATCCATTGAGTAGAAGATCCTGCATGTTAACATATCTGGCTTACGTAGTTCTGTGGCCAAAAAGACATTTGTGTCCCCAACAATTTAACCTTTACAGATGTTGAAGCTATGTCAAATTAATAATGTTAAAAAATAATGATAACACCAGCACAAAGAAATTCCAAACAACTTCATCATGAGAAAAAAAGTTTTTACTTCTGCTGTGTTATAGGCTTTACATCAGACTCTGAGGGTTTTAAATATTTGATTCTAAGAGGACACAACAAAATACTAATTTTTCATATACCCTGGAATATTGCTTAATTTGTCATAATTTATCTCACTTACCACCAGATGAGACACAAGAAGTTTTATGTAGCTCACTAGCATGATATACTTGGCTATTTCACAGTAGAAGATTTCTCAATCTCTTCTCAGAGAACAAGATATAAAAAAGACATGAGGTGTTGGTGTTTGACCATGATTTGTCTTTTGTTCCTTAGAGAATTGGCATTTAAGAGCAGCACACTGTTCTCTTTAGGGACTATACTTCTGTGCTTGAGACAATATTGAACTCCATCTTCTAATAACCTTCATATCTTAAGGGAAATCTATTATGTTGCTTTTTTTCTCATTGTATCTCCATCTTTAATGGCAATTTTCTACAGACACTATTCCCAGTATCCTTATTACCTTATCATTTCTTTAGGATAGAATGCAGCAAAATATCTAAGATATTATCTTAAGAGTTCCCCAAATCACTTGCAAAGCTAGTTTATAGTTGTTTTTTAGTCTTCAGTGCTCAAGATCATTTTCCATTGATCAACTTCCCTAGGTCTCCAAAGGCACATTGCATCATTGCTACATCATTTCAATACCTTACTGAAATTTCTGTTTTATTTTCTTGCTAAGTTCTTATATATAGCACTTTATAATGAGTTCCACAATATCTATAAAGGTTGTATAAAATTAAGGAGCCCAGAGTGTTACTAATACAAACTGTTTAACTAATTTGTGAATTTCTGTAAAAAAACATGCTAGAAAAAGTCATTCCATCAATTGCAGTATTGTGGTGATAAACTAGAAAATAATCATAAAACTAGTTGTAATAAATCTTTACCCAATTGTAAATAGTGAAATGTAAGCGATTAATATAAATCCAATTGGCAATATAAAGGAGTCATTTCTTGAGTCATCATTAGTTTAAAGTAGCTTGTGCCAAATATATTTTAACCTCAAAGTAAAGATTAATTTATTTCTCTTCTAGACATTACTAAACATGGCGGTATCTTTGAAATGAAATATACTACAACCAGCCGTTGGAATATGCATGGATGTCCGTCAGTAGATAAATAAATGAGACAGAATTGATATTTAGTCACAGAAAAGTAAAGGTACTTAAACTTGCTGGAGTTAGGCATGGTGGCATATTCAGGAACCTTCTTACTTGGGAAGTTAAGATGGGAGGATCAAGAATTCAAGATATTCTTGATAATTTGTTTGAGGCCGATCTTGGATACAAAATATCATTTATCAATTTTTTTTAAGATTTATTTATTTATTATATATAAGTACACTGTAGCTATCTTCAGATACACCAGAAGAGGGCATCAGATCTCTTTACAGATGGTTGTGAGCGACCATGTGGTTGCTGGGAATTGAACTCATGACCTCTGGAAGAGCAGTCGGGTGCTCTTAACCGCTGAGCCATCTCTCCAGCCCATCAAATTTTTTAAAAAGAAAAAAAAACTGATAACAGTAACAAGGGACAAACTGGTGAAAAAAAACCTAGCCACATGCAAATGAAAGGAATTGTAACCTTACTTTTCACACTGTACACAAAATCAAAATGAAATGCATATCTTAATAAAACACTTGAAAGCTGAAAATACAAGGCAAATTCGAGGGAAGCACTCCATAACAGACAAAGAATCAAAGAACTTCTGAATGGATATCTTTAATATTAAAAATTTTTAATATCATAATCACCATCACAGAACCCTTTCCTTTCTTCCCTCTGAACCCATTCATATAACCCTCTTTGTTCTCTTTCAAATTCATGTCACACTTTTCTAGGAAGGTCATTAATGATATAGGTAATTAAAAGTAAACACTGTCCAATAGGTTTGAATCAAATAAATAATCCTTCATAGGAAGAGAAGTGCTTATAAATAATATGGAGTTATTTTTGCCATCATTCCTTCAACAGGATATCAATATCTGGTGTATGAAAAGAAACCAAGTCTCTTAATCACTAAAACAAAACAAAGAAATGAAAACAAAACATTTGGCCAATGAATGTGTACTAGATCTGTTTACTTTTCAAAAGAAGAAGAAGTAACTCTCTCTCTCTCTCTCTCTCTCTCTCTCTCTCTCTCTCTCTCTCTCTCTCTCTCTTTCTCTCCAGATGTCTTGATATGATGCAATCAATCTGCAATGATATTCCTTCTCATTTAACTCATAAAAATATCATCAAGAAAAATAAATAGCAAATAACAACCAGACTGTTATTAAAATAACATTTGTATACTGCTGCAGAAGATGTAACTACAGAGGTTACAAAGGAGACTGAAAAAAGAAAGGACAAATAACCATTACTAGTTGTTAGATAATTAAAAATATCAATCTAGAATATAACATAAACATGCACCCATGATGTTACAGTTTTTTTCATAATAATGAATTACAGAGATAGCATAGGATCTCACCAATGAATAAATGGTTAAAATGTACTATATACAAATAATAGCGAATTATTTATTGAAATGAAGAAAGAAATCATTTGTCACAGGAAAATGCATGGAACTAAATAACATCATTTTAATACACATACGCAAGAAAGGGAAAAATGTGCTTCATGTTTTATATCACATGTGGTATAAAAAGACACAAAAATACCACAGATAAATTAAAAATGAATGAGAAAGCCTATGAGGAAATATAAAGGGGCTACAATTAACAAACTACTAGCCATGAACACATTCATATATTACAGTTATACGTGCTTGGGTTATTAATAATGAAGTACTAGCCATAAATAAGTACAATTATATGTTATAATGACACATAATTGGGTTACTATTGAGGAACTACTAGCCATGAGCTTATTAATATATTACAATGATACCTATTTGGAGTTACTATTAATTATTAGCCATGAGTTTATTCATATGTTACAATGATACATATTTTGTATAATTAGTGTACATTAATTAACAAACTGTACAATTGTAGTCAACACAATGAACAATGTGACCCAAAGAACCAATATGTAGAGAAGAAATTATTTTTCCAAAGCATGAATTCTTCTATGAGAACAGAACATTTTGAATAGAAACAGAGAATCCATGGTCTGAGGATATGGTTTAACATTTAAGAGCACTCACTGATCCCACAGAACACTGGGGTTCAATTTCTAACACCCACATGATGGCTCACAACTATCTGTAACTCCAGTAACATGGCATCTGACGTCTGCTTACAGCCTCTGCAGACATTGCACAAAATTGGTACACATACACATACCTATCTGCAGATAAAACTCTCAAACAGATATGAGAATCAATAAATAAATAAGAATTTTAAAACTTTCAAAGTTTGCTATCTAAGCCATTGAAAAGATAAATGATCACTTTACAATATAAATAAATGTGTTTATAAAAAACATCTAAATCATAAAAACAAACCAAAAATTATTTTGGACAAATGTCAAAGAACATAAAATTGACTGAGCTGTAGAGAAAAATACTTATATCACTCAAGTTGTCACAGAAAAAATGAAGTTCTCACTTGTTATCAGATTATAAATTTTATGCTAATATATTGGCCTGATTTTTCAGAAGAAAATTAATCTTTGTTTTGATATTCAAAATATTTTGTCACACCAAGCAGAACTTTCAAATTAATCTTTTCCTCCTTTGTGAGTTTTTGATTTGTTAAATTGTGTCTATCAATAATACATCAGATCCATGAAAGACAAGGGTAATTTAATTATATTCAGACACTATTGCCCTATTGATGCTACACTGTTAATATCAAATAACATTATCCAACATTACAACCACAAAATATAAAACTCCTATAATCATTACTGTTTCTAAGACTTTCCATAAGAGAAATGAAGAAATAATTTGCCACTTCCCCATGATCTGACTTCGCAAATTTCTTCCTACATTGACTTCAGCTACACATCATTGCTCTGACCCGTGCAATTGTATTCATTCTCCTCCAAATGAAAATGAGCCCATGTTTTCAATCATTTTCCATCTAGCTGTTACACAACATTCATCAACGATAAGGAATCCTATAAAAGCTTTATGAAGAGTGGAGAGCGAGCCACAAAGGTTCTGTAGAGGGAAATATATATATATATATATATATATATATATATATATATATACACACACACACACACACACACATTGGTGCCTATGATTAACCCCCCTATGAATGTAAGTGTGTGTGTGTATATATGTATATATACACACACACAAATGCACATTATTAATACCTGCAATTTAGATTGTATTCAATGGCCAGCTAATAAAAACATCTGGATCATAAAGGTCTGGCATTTCCAAGAGATACACTGATAGCCAAGAAAGAATGAAAGGCAATTTGGCTCACACTTCATTACATTGAAAAATGAGAGCCAAGATGCAACAAGGTACTTGGACAAAACTGTGCTACTTTGTAAAACCATTGGCAGATCATGGGTTATTTTTAGGATACATTCCATAATGATATTTAATTAATGGAAAAAGTTGTTTAACTGTTTGCTTTTTCTCTTAGTTAAAATGATGAAAGATTTTGTCAATAGTGTAAAAATAAGGAATAATTATACAAAAAAACATGTGGAAGAACAAAGATTTACCAATAACCTATGAATTTTTAAAAATAGATAAAAAGATCAAGTCCACAGAATTTGATTAAATACACAGAAATTCTCATTAGCATAACTGTAGTAATAAACATATTAATTTCTTATCACAACCTCCTCCTGCTAAATGTTTTTTTCAGGGCAACTTTAACATCTTTATTTCTCAAACTATAGATTAAAGGGTTCATCATAGGCACTAATATGGTATAAAAAATAGAAGACCTTTTTCCCTGATCCATAGACTCAGGTGAAGAGGGTTGAAGATACATAAATGCACCCGAACCAAAGAATAAAGAAACAGCAATTATGTGGGAGCTGCAGGTACTAAAGGCTTTGGATCTGCCCTCAGTGGATCTCATTTGAAAGATGTTAGAGAGAATGAAGGCATAAGAGGTAAAAATGATGACGCTGGGCACGATGATATCGATCCCACCTACAACAATAATCTCAACCTCATTGGCATAGGTGTTGGTACAGGAGAGCTGCAACAACGGGAGTAGGTCACAGAAATAGTGGTTGATGATGTTCCTGTCACAGAAGGTCAGTCTAAGAATCCATCCAGTGTGGATCATGGCACCAGAAAATCCCATTATGTATGAACCAAACATAAGATAGGAACACACCTTTGGAGACATAGAAATGTTATACAAGAGTGGATTGCATATGGCCACATAACGATCATAGGCCATTGATGACAGAACACAGCATTCACTAACAGCAAAGAAACAAAAGAAATAGAGTTGGGTCATACATCCTACGTAGGAGATAAAGTTCTTCTTTACTAAGAAGTTCATCAGCATTTTAGGTGTAATCACAGAGGAATAGCAGAGGTCAATGAAGGACAAGTTTAAAAGGAAAAAATACATGGGGGTGTGAAGGTGAGAATTCAGTGCAATTAAAGTGATTAAAGCCAAGTTCCCAAGTACTGTTGTTGTGTATATTAGCAGAAAGAGTAGGAACAGGGGTAACTGGAGATCAGGATCATTTGTCAATCCCTGCAGAATGAATTCAGTCACTAAAGAACCATTTTCCAAACCCATTCTTCTTTAAGACAATCTGTGAATAGATAATAAATAATTGTGACAGTTATAAGAGCACATGAAATTACTACAATAGCTTCTCTCATTATTTGGGGAGTAGATTCTGTAAATGCATTACAGTTACCAATTGAATTTACAGAATTTGCCATTCATACCATCATGACGTAGAAAGATACTTTCCCATAGTAGTGCATTAAAGGCTAAATAGTGTAAAGTAATTCACAAACAATCTAAAAAGCTATGACCATTGCTTTTGCTTTCTAGCATGAGTACTCAGATATCAAATAAGAGAAGACAGGGCAACTAGAGGATTTCCTCCATCCCTCATCTCCTTTAGATATTGCTTCAGCCCTGACCTGCTAGGTGGAGAACCTGTCCCATCCTAGAGCTAACCTCATCTAGATAAAACTGTTGTTGCAGGACCAACAATATTATTTCAAATTTAAATAAAATTTAGATTTATTCAGAGTCCCTGAATGATTAGAAACCTGTGCTGGCTATAGGAATGAGTTACAGTCTGTAAAGATCTGAGAGGTGATGTTCAGCATGAAATTTTATTGTATCACCGTGTCTCCTGAAACTTTTAATACCTCATGCGATCTTTTTCAGGGCATTCGTCTGTGAATTTCATGATTTTTAGAATTTCGTGATATCAAATGAAAGGATACTCCCGAGATCCTTGGACCTCACTTCAATGTCAAACCAGCCACAAGCACAAGGACCATAAAGACACTAAAGGGAAACATAGTGTCATGTCTTCAATATGTGCAAGGTAAACAGTTATGTTTATAAACAGAATGAAGTGTATTGGATGCTGGGGCTCATAAGTCTGAACTCAAAAGCTACCAGATAAATTGCAAGATCATTCAAATGAGAAACATAGTTTAGCCTGGAGAGCTAATAATCTTCAACAAGTTAAATTAGTTAAGAATGGTGTGTGTTTTGATTCAAAAAATACTATCTCATCACTACCTGTGTGTATATTTTTAAGTAGGAAGAAGAGCTGGGAAAAACCACCTTGTTGGAGAATTTTACAGTTGACAAAGGGGTCAAAACTTAACTCATACTTGCCATTTCATAAATCATAGCTAAAGATTATACAGGAAAATGAGGCCACCGGCATAAAGGACTTACCATGAACCTCATCCTGAAAGAATTCCCATCATTCCCTTACACCTGCTGTGTTGTATCAGTCTCTGCCAGTGTTGAAAATTTGATTCGAAGAAGGCATAACACAAAATTAATTTTCATATACCCTAGGATCTTGTTTAATTCTTTGAAGTGCTGTCTTTTTTTTTAATCTTACTTTCCACCCGATAAGACAGGAAAAGTTTTGTTGTAGTTTAGTAGAATGATAAATTTGGCTAGGTCAATGTATAAGATTTCCCAATCTCTTCTCAGAGAACAAGATATAAAAAGACACAAGGGGATGGAGCTTGCATGATAGACGGTGATGTGGTTTTTGTTCCTTAGAGACTTGGCCTTTAAGAGAGGCGTGCTGTTGTTCTCTTTAGGGACTGTACTTCTGTGCTTGAGCCAATATTTAACCCATCTCCTAATAACCTTCCTGTCTTTTGGGAAATCTATTGTGTTGCTTTCTTTTCTCATTGTTTCTCCATCCTTAATGGGAACTTTTGATAGACTCTAGCCCCAGTATTCTGTATTATTTTATTATTTCTTTAGAATAGAAAGTAGCAAAATATCTAAGCTATTTTCCATTCTAAAGTACCCCCAAATCACTTTGTAAAAGTAATTTACTGTTAGTGTGCATTGTATTCAGTGCTCAAATCAATTTCAGGAAGTCAGCAATGCCAAACATGAGCTCTCCCATTGAGAAACATCTCTAGATGATTAAGGAACATTTAATGTTGCATCATTGCTACATCATTTCAGTGCTTACTTGAAATTTTTGCTTTACTTTCCAGTTTATTTCTTTTTTTTTTGGATATTATTTGTTTACATTTCAAATGTTATTCCCTTACCCTGTTTCACATACATAAGCGCCCTATCCCATCCTCCCTCCCCCTTCTTCTATGAGAGTGTTCCCCATCCCAACCCCTGACCACTTCCTGCATCCCTGTCATGATATTCTGCTACACTGCAGGATCCAGACTTGTTAGGACTAAGGGCTTCTTCTCCCACTGGTGCTCAATAAGGCAATCCTCTGTCACATATGCATCTGGACACATGGGACGATCCATGTGTACTATTTGGGTAGTGGTTTAGTCCCTGGTAGCTTTGCTTGGTTGGATTTGTTGTTCTTATGGGGATGCAAGCCCCCTCAGGCCCTTCAATCCTTTCTCTAACTCCTCCAACAGTGACCCTATTCTCAGTTCAATAATTTGCTGCTAGTATTCGCCTCTGTATTTGTCATGCTAAGGCTGAGCCTCTGAGAAGACAGCTATATCAGGCTCCTGCCAGCATGTACTTCGTGGCTTCATCAATAATGTGTGTGTGTGTGTGTGTGTGTGTGTGTGTGTGTGTGTGTGTGTGTGTGTGTGTGTGTGTATCTCCAAATATATATTGGATCCCAGGGTAAGGCAGGCTCTGAATTGCCATTCCTTCAGTCTCTGCACCAATTTTGTCTCCATATCTCCTCCTATGAACATTTTTGTCCCCCCTTTTAAGAAGTACTGAAGCATCTGCATTTTGGTTGTCTTTCTTGATCTTCGTGTGGTCTGTGGATTGTATTTTGGGTAATTTGAGCTTTTAGGCTAATATCCACTAATCAATGGGTGCATAACATTTGTGTTCTTTTGTAATTGTCTTACTTCATTCAGGATGGTATTTCCTACTTCCATCCATTTGCCTATGAATTTCATGAAGTCATTGTTTTGGTAGCTGAGTAGTACTCCATTGTGTAGATGTACCACATTTTCTATATCCATTCCTCTGCTAAAGGGCATATGGGTGCTTTCCAGCTTCTGACAATTATAAACAAAGCTGCTATTAACATAGAGGAGCATGAGTCTCTGTTATTTGTTGGAGCATCATTTGTATACATGCCCACGAGTGGTATAGCTGGGTCTTTAAGTAATATAATGTCTAATTTTCTGAGGAATATCCAGGCTGATTCCTACCATGGTTGTAGCAGTTTGCAATCGAACCAACAATGCAGAAGTATTTCTCTTTTGGCACATCATCGCCAGCATCTTTTGTCACCTGAGTTTTTGATCATAACCATTTGACTGGTGTGAGCTGGAATCTCAGAGTTGTTTTGATTTGCATTTTCCTGAAAACTAAGGATGTTGAACATTTCTTTAGGTACTTCTCAGCCATTTGATATTCCTCAGCTGATAATTCTTTTTTAGCTCTGTACCCCAATTTTAATTTGGCTTTCTGGAGTATAATTTTTGAGTTCTAGGTATATATTGGATATTAGCCCACTATCAGATATAGGATTCCTATAGATCTTTTCCCAATCTGTTGGTTGCTATTTTGTCCTAATGACAGTATCCTTTGTCTTACAAAGGAGGTCCCATTTTTTGATTCTTGATCTTAGAGATAAGCCATTTGTGTTTTGTCCAGGAAATTTTCCTCAGTGCCCATGTGTTCAAGGATCTTCCCCACATTTTCTTCCATTAGTTTGAGTGTATCTGGTTTCATGTGGTCCTTGATCCACTTGCACTTAAGTTTTGTACAGGGAGATAGGAATGGACTGATTTGCATTCTTCTACATGCTGACCTCCAGTTGAAACAGCACCATTTGTTGAAAAATGCTATATGTTTTCGACTGGATGGATTTAGCACCTTGTCAAAGATCAAGTGACCTTAGGTGTGTGGGTTCATTTCTGGATCTTCAATTCTACTCAGTTGATCTACCTACCTGTCTTTGTACCAATAACATAAATTTTTATCACTATTGCTCTGTAATACAGCTTGGGTTAGAGATGGTGATTCCCCCAGAAGTTATTTTATTGTTGAAAATAGTTTTTGCTATCCTGGGCTTCTTGTTTTTCCAAACGATTTTGCAAAATCCTTTTTTTTAACATGGAATTTTGATGGGGATTGCATTGTATCTGTAGATTGCTGTTGGCAAAATGGCTATTTTTACTACATTAATCCTTCCAATCCATGAGCACAGGGGATCTTCCATCTTCTGAGATCTTCAATTTCCTTCTTCAGAGACTTGAAGATTTGTCATACAGATCTTTCACTTGCTTGGTTACAGTCACACCAAACTCTTTTATATGATTTGGGACTATTGTGAAGGGTGGCATTTCCTTAATTTCTTTCTCAGCCTGTTTATCCTGTGAGTAGAGGAAATCTACAGATTTGTTTGAGTTAATTTTATATCCAGCCACTTTGCTGTAGTCTTTTTTCAGCTTTAGTAGATCTCTAGTGGTACTGTTGGGGTTACATAAATATAGTATGATATTGTCTGCAAATAATGATATTTTAACATCTTCCTTTCCAATTTGTATCCATTTGCTCTCCTTTTGGTGTCTTATTACTCTGGCTAGCATTTCGAGTACTATATTGAATAAGTAGGGAGAGAGTGGGTAGCCTTTTCTAGACCCTCATTTTAGTGGGATTGCTTCAAGTTTCTCTCCATTTAGTTTGATGTTGGCTACTGGTTTGCTGTACATTGCTTTTACTATGTTTAGATATGGGCCTTGAATTCCTGATCTTTCCATGTCTTTATCATGCAGGGATGATGAATTTTTGTCAAATACTTTCTCATCATCTAATGTGTTTTTTTAATTGAGTTTATTTACATACTAGATTATGTAGGTGGATTTCCGTATATTGAACAATCCCTGCATTCCAGGGATGAAGTCTTCTTGATCATGATGGATGATCATTTTGATGTGTTCTTGAATTCAGTTTGCAAGAATTTTATTGAATATTTTTGTGTCAATATTCGTAAGGGAAATTGGTCAGAAGTTCCCCTTATTTGTTGGGTATTTTGGTGGTTTGTATATAAGTGTAATTGTGGTTTCATAGTAGGAATTGGTTAGTGTTCCTTCAGTTTCTATTTTGTGGACTAGTTTCGAAAGTATTGGTATTAAGTCTTCTATGAAGGTCTGATAGAATTCTCCACTAACCCATCTGTTCCTGGGATTTTTTTTGGTAGGGAGACCTTAAATAACTGCTTCTATTTCCTTAGGACTCTTTAGATGGATTATATATTCCAAATTAAATTTGTTACCTGGTATCCGTCTACAAAATTGTCCATTTAATCCAGATCTTCCAGTTTTGTTGATAGAGGTTTTCGTAGTAGAATCTGATGATTTTTTAAATTTACTCAGATTCTGTTGTTATGTCTCCCTTTTCATTTCTTATTTTGTTAATTTGGACACACTCTCTCCATGCTCACTGGTTAGTCTGGCTAAGGGTTTATCTATCTTATGAACTTTCTCAAAAAGAAAAAAAAAACTACTGGTTTTGTCGATCATTTATATAGTTCCTTTTGTTTCTATTTGGTTGATTTCAGCCCCAAGTTTGATTATTTCTTGCTGTCTACTTCTCTTGGGGGTATTTACTCCTTTTGTTCTAGAACTCTTAGGTGTTCTGTCCAGCTGCTTATGTATGCTCTCTCCAGTTTCTTTTTGGAGGCACTCAAACCTATGAGATTTTATCTTAGCACTGCTTCATTTATTAAATTTACTCAGATTCTGAGTAATCACTCACTGCTTCATTGTGTCTCATATATTTAAATATGTTGTGTTTTCATTTTCATTAAACTCTAGAAAGTCTTTAATTTCTTTCTTTATTTCTTCCTAGATTAAGTTATCATTGAGTAGAGCTTTGTTCAACTTCCATGTATATGTGGGTTTTCTGTTGGTTTTCTTGTTATTGAAGACCAGCATAAGTCCATGATGATCTGATAAGATGTATGGGATTATTTCAATCTCCTTATATCTGTTGGGGCCTGTTTTGTGATGGATTTTATGGTCAATTTTGGAGAAGTTACCATGAGGTGCTTAGAAGAATGTATATGTATGCTTAGAAGAATGCTTTTGTTTCTGGATGAAATGTTCTATAATTATCTGTTAAATCCATTTGGTCCATATATTCTGTTAGTTTCTCTATGTCTCTGTTTAGTTTCTGTTTCCATGATCTGTCCCTTGATGAGAGTACAGTGTTGAAATCTCCCACTATTATTGTGTGAGTTCAATATGTGCTTTGAGCTTTTGTAAGGTATTTTTAGGAACGTGGGTGCCCTTGCATTTGTAGCATACATATTATGGACTAAGAACTCATCTTGTTGGATTTTTTCTTTGATGCATATCAAGTGTTCTTCCTTATCTTTTTTGATATCTTTTGGTTGACAGTTGATTTTATTTAATATTACAATGGCTACTCCCGCTTGTTTCTTGAGACCATTTGCTTGGAAAATTGTTTTCCATCATTTTACTCTCAGGTAGTGTCTGTCTTTTTCACTGAAGTATGTTTCCTATATGAGGCAAAATGTGGGTTCCTCTGTTCATATCTAGTCTGCTAGCCTATGTCTTTTTATTGGGGAATCGTGTCCATTGATGTTAAAAGATATTAAGAAATAGTGATTGTTTTTTCCTGTTATTTTTGTTGTTAAAGGTGAAAATATGTTTGTGTGCCTCTCTTCTTTTCATTTTATTGCAAGGACATTACTTTCTTGTTTTCTTTTTAGGTTGTAGTTGCACTCTTTGTATTGAAATTTTCCATCTATTGTCCAGGCAGAAAGGGGCTGGTATTCGGTGGACAGAGAGTTTGGGGGATGGTGGGTTCTCGAGTCCACTGGACTCCCAGTGGCTCCTCTAGGATTTCAGGAGGTAGGGTTCTTACCAAATGCTGAGTACAGTGGACCCTCTGGTATGCCTCAGGACACAGCATCTTCTACAGAGCAGAGGAACTAGCAGTCAGTCCCAGAAGATAAGACCAGGAAGAAGGGGATGGTATTCAGTGGGTAGGGGGCTTTGGAGGATGGTGTTCCAGTAAATTCTAATAAGATTTATTTGCAGATATTAAGAGTGTAGGCATTTGCTGGCATGCATGAGGCTCTGTGTATTTGTCTGTAACTTGAACAACAATAAAAATGGTGATGGTCTATATGAAACTCATGGGTACTAATGCTGTAACCCTGTCTACAACCAAGGTGAATTTAACACAGAAACCATCTTTTTTTAAGGCAGTACATATATATCACGTTCAATTAAAAATAATGTATTTTAATATGCAGCAAACCACAGAGACATGAGACATCTTTGATAACAGAGGACAAAATTTCTCTAAATGAAAGTTATCAGACTATAGAATTAATGTTCAAAGAGTAAGTAAAATTTGAAAAGCAATAGATAAACACAATGACTTTGATTAACAAAGAAACAAATAATTGAAATAAATAACATCAGCAACAAACCATTAACAGAAACCAAGATAGTGAATTCATGGCACAGAGCCCTTTACAGGATCAGAGCAGCTAAGAATTACTGCATTGAGAAAGTATCTTGCCTGTGAGTTGGGACTAAGGTGAAACACTGAACATTCTTTTGCTTGTTTCATTGGTTTTTGTCTGTATGATTTGGTTTGGTTTTGGTTTTTTGGTTTTAATTTTTTTCTTTTGTTTTTCGTTTTTTTTCTTAAAAAAAAAAAAGAGTTAGAAAGCCTTTAATTCTGGTCTTAGAACAAGGGGTGTGGAGCAGTTCCTCATCACTGACTCTAAGTTTTCCTGGTGGGAGGAGTTATTAGAAGAGAAAAAGGCGGGGGTGTCTCTAGGAAAAGCAGATAGGGAAACAGATGCAAAATAAAAATACTGATGGAACTTAACTAATCTGGGAGCTGTGATTGTGTTTATCACTTGAGAAGAACGCTGTCTTTCTTAATATGAAAGCATGGTTTACCAAGGAGCCATTGTGTGACATCTACATTGTGGTCAAGTGTGGCTCTGGCAGACTATAAGTGAATGAAGATCGTGAAGAATCTTTACATGGGATTGGTTTCAAAGATTGGTAATCCTCAGGCAACGTCATTCAATACACTAGTCATTCAATGAGATCTTGGTTTAGTTGAGCAACACTGCCTCATTAAATAAAACAGAGAGAGAGAGAGAGAGAGAGAGAGAGAGAGAGAGAGAGAGAGAGAGAGAGAGGAGATATCATGGCAAAAAAAGATAGTCTATTAACTCAGACTTCCACATTACAAATTTACATGAGTACATGAGCATTCACATATGTGTGTCTATACATATATTACACATACATACATGTAATACCCATACATTTGTAATTGGTATTGAAAGTATAATTCATGAATGATAAATTATTACGTTAAAATAGGCTTGTAGAAAAGGTTTTTAAGCCATATTGTAATTAAGAATCGAATGCTAATATAAAATATTCTGAAAAAAAAAACTGTGGATTTTCTGGCCTCTGAATCAGTACAACCATATACAAATACACACATACATAAAGATTTTTTTAAATCTTTAATTTTAAAAACAAAGTTATCTCCATTTTCAAATAATATCATCCTATATAAAATACCTTACACAAATCACTGTAAAACTTTTAGATCTGAAAACCGTGGTTAGTGTCATTGCATGAAAGCTTACCACTCCAAAATAAGTTTTTTCTCTACATACAAATAAAGAACTTACTAATAAAGAAATTAGGAAAAAAATACCATTCACTCCAACATTAGAAACATGGAAATAAACCTAAGTGAAGATGTGAAAATACTATAATTGGGACTTTAAAACTCTGGATAGGGTTGGGGATTTAGCTCAGTGGTAGAGCGCTTGCCTAGGAAGCGCAAGGCCCTGGGTTCGGTCCCCAGCTCCGAAAAAAAAGAACCAAAAAAAAAGAAAAGAAAGAAAACTCTGGATAAAAAAAATTAAAGGCAGACTAATGGCTCACGGATTAGATGAGGAAATGTCTTCAAAATGACTATGCTACCAATAAGGATATGCAGATTCAATGTAACTATCATAAAATTATAATATTCTTCACAGAAAGAGAAAGTCTTAAATAAGCATTGAAGCATAAAAGATTCTAAGTTTCCAAGAAAATCTTAAAAAAAACCAAAAACCCAAAAGCTCAAATTACCCAAGATACAATACCCAGACCAGATGAAGCTCAAGAAGGATGACCAAAGTGTGGATACTTCAGTCCTTCTTAAAACGGGTAAGAAAAATATTCATAGGAGAAGATATGGAGACAAAATTTGGAGAAAGAATAAAGGAATGGCTATTCAGAGCCTGCCCCACCTGGGGATCTCTCTGTCTCTGTCTCTGTCTCTCTCTCTGTCTCTCTCTCTCTCTCTCTTCTCTCTCTCTCTCTCTCTTACATATATATATATATATATATATATATATGTCTCCACCGAACCTAGACAATATTGATAAAGCCAAGAAGTACATGCTGAAAAGAGTTTGATATAGCTGTCTCCTGAGAGTCTCAACCAGAGCATGACAAATACAGAAGTGAATGCTAGCAGCAAACCTTTGAACAGAGAATGGGGTCCCCATTGAAGGAGTTAGAACAAGGATTGAAGGAGCTGAAGGGGCTTGGGACCCCATAAGAACAACAATACCAATCAACCAGAGGTCCCAGGGACTAAACCACTACCCCAAGAGTTCACAAGGACAGACCCATGGCTCCAGCTGCATTTGTAGCAGAGGATGACTTTGTTGGGCACCAATGGGAGAAGCCCTTGGTCCTGCCTAGGCTGTACCCCCCATTGTAGGAGAATGTCAGGGTTGGGAGGCAGGAAGCAGGGATTGTTGGGGAGGGGGGAATACCCTTATAGAAGAGTGGGACGGGCATGGGATAAGGGACTTATTGACAGGAAACCAGGAAAGGGAATAACATTTGAAATGTAAATAAAAATATCCAATTAAAAAAATAGAGAGAGCATTGTTTGTAGTGTGAGAACACCTGTTGTCAATGCAAAATACAGATCCACATAGCAAAAGCAGCATGAACTGCTGAGCGACAGACATTTAGACCAATGAAATAAATAGTTGACTTAGATCTAGGCAACTGATTATTGACAATAGTATTAAGAGACACAGCAGATAATATGGCATCTTCAATAAAATGGGTGAGAAAAACTGTATATCTGTATGAAACAATACAAAAACAACTAGAGGCTTTCTGTCACTTTATGCAAAAATAAATTTAATTTGGATCCAGAACTTAATGTAAATTCTAAAGCTTTGACAACACTAGAGGAACAGATAAAGAAACACACGAAGTAGTAAGACTCTGAAACTATCTTGCACTACATGAGGACCCAGCTATACCTCTCCTAGGCATATACCCAAAAGATGCTCTAACAAAGACACATGCTCCACTATGTTCATAGCAGCCTTATTTATAATGGCCAGAAGCTGGAAAGAACCCAGATGCCCTTCAGCAGAGGAATGGATACAGAAAATGTGGTACATCTACACAATGCAGTACTACTCATCTATTAAAAACAATGACTTCATGAAAGCTAAATGGAATGAACTAGAAAATATCATCCTGAGTGTGATAACTCAATCACAGAAAAACACACATGGTATGCTGTAGGGAGCTGCGACGTGCCGCGCCTCAAAGATGGCGCTGGTTTCTGCCTTCCACCCTCCCAATGGTGAGTGCTCCTTGTAGCAAGCAAGTCCTTATTTGGCTATGACTGCCTGGCCTGCTAACGTTCGCATAGTGACAGCCTATCTGCATGACCCATGTGGCTTGCTAGGATTGGCCAGCGCTAGCTATTTAAGTGTGGTGCGGGGGCTCCCCGGGGTCAGAAGATTGTATCAGGGTTCCTGAGTAAACTGCTTGAAGAAGATCTTCTCTGGTCGTGTCTTCCTTGCTGGTCGAGGTTGGGCACGACAGTATGCACTCATTGATAAGTGGATATTAGCCCAGAAGCTCAAATTACCCAAGATGCAATCCACGGACAACAAGAAGCTCAAGAAGAAGGATGACAAAAATGTTGATGCTTCACTCCTTCTTAAAAAGGGGAACAAAAATATCCATAGGAGGGGATATGGAGACAAAGTTTAGAGCAGAGACTGGAGGAATGGCCAGTCAAAGCCTGCCACACATGTAGCCCATATGTATACAGACACCAAAACTAGATAAGATTGATGAAGCTAAGAAGTTCATGCTGACAGGAAATGGATATTTATCTCTCTTGAGAGACACAGACAGAACATGTCAAATACAGAGGCGAATGCTAGGAGTAAACCACTGAACTGAGAATGGGAACCCCGTTGGAGGAATTAGAGAAAGGGTTGAAAGAGACAAAGGGACTTGCAACCCCATTAAGAACAACAATGCCAACTAAGCAGTGTTTCGAGGGACTAAACCACAACCCAAGGACTATACATGGACTGAACCATGGCTCCAATTGCATGTGTAGCAAAGGATGGTCTTGCTGGGCACCAATGGAAGGAGAAGCCCTTGGTCCTGCCAAGGTTTGATCCCAAGTATAGGTGATTGTTGGGCAGAGAGTCAGTAAGCAGGGTGGATGGGGAGGTAAAGACCTTTATAGAAGGGGAGAAGAAGGGGATAGGGGGCTTATGGACAGGAAACCGGGAAAGGGAATAACATTTGAAATGTAAATAAAGAAATACCCAATAAAAAATTAAAAAAAAAATAGAAAAGATTTAAAGTATCAAGATAACATAAAAAACAAAAAAGAACTTGATAGTCCATTGCAGAATTACAGCAGTAAGACTGAATGAAATCAAAATTCCCTGCCTCAGGAAATAAAACAATCAAGAGAAAAGAGGCAGGCTGCATAATGAAAGAAATTTTAGCCAATTGTATTTGTAAGAAGGTACTAATATTTGTACTGTGAAAAAACTGAAAAATGTTAAAATAATCATTCAATCAATAAATGGATAAATGAACAAATAATTCAGTTTTTAAATGATATATAGTTCTCTCTCTCTCTCTGTGTGTGTGTGTGTGTGTGTGTGTGTGTGTGTGTGTGTGTGTGTGTGTGTGTGTAAAATCACAGTGGATACACAAATCGAAACTACATTGAGATACCACCTTATTTTAGCCAGAACTTTTATTGACAAAAAAACAAATAGCAGAAAACGTTGTGGAGAATAGGGAAAAAAGTGAAATGCTTATTTACCACTGCTGCAAATGTAAATTAGGGCATCCATAATAGAAGTTCATAAAATGTAACTATCAAATGTCCCAGCTATGAAAGTACTAAATCATAACTGTTAAATGCCCCACCTGCCATAGATATTTCATACCTGTACTTCCCTGGTCCTAACTTATAAAAGCAAAGCACAGGGTAATGTAAAATATAGGGCGAAATTATAGCACTGCCAAGCAGGGCATTCATAAGGTGTAAGAGTGGGAAGACACAGAGGACATTGAACAGAAGTGTGCAGTAATGGGGGATGGGGAACTAGCCGTAGCCAACAGATGATCCCAGATGCCATAATGGAAGAGGTTCTCAGGACCCAATGGGGATGACATTATCTGTAATACCCATCAAAGAGGAAAGAACCTATAGAAACAATATTCAAAGGTTAGGAACACTCCCCCGGGTGAGATATGGCCACCTAACCTTCTCAAAATTTTAACCCAGAATTGCTCCTGTCTAGAAGAAACACAGGGGAGGAAGTGGAGCAGACACTGAAGGAAAGGCCATCCAGAGACTGCCCCACCTAGAAACCCATTCCATATGCAGCCACCAAAACCATTCACTTTTGCTAATGCCAAGAACTGCTGACAGGAGCTTAATATGGATGTCTCCTGGAAGGCTCTGCTAGAGCCTAACCAATACAGATGCAGATGCTTGCAGTGAACCATTAGACTGAGCAAGGGAACCCCATTGGAGAAGTTAGAGGAAAGACTGAAGGGGCTGAAGGGGTTTGCAACCCCATAGAAAGAACAACAATGTCTACCAACCAGATCCCCCCAGAGCTCCAGGAGCTAAACCACCAACTAAAGAATGCACTCAGAGGGACCCATGGCTCCAGATGCATATGGATGCAGATGATGGCCTTATCTGACATCAATGGGAGGGAAGGTCCTTTGTCCTGTGAAGGCTTAATGCCCCAGCATAAGGAAATGCTAGGGTGATGAGGCAGGAGTGGATGGGTGAGTGGAGGAGCACCCTCAAAGGAGTAGGGCGTAGGGGTGGAGTAGGTGGTTTTCAGATAGTATCTCACTTTGACCAAGAACTTGACGATTAGACTACGCTTGCTGACCAGTGAGTTTGAGGACCCACCTATCTCTGAGTTTCCAGTATCGTCATTAGAAATGCCTTTCTTCTATCACACTTGGTTTGGGGGGGATGAAGAGGGAGAAGGTCAGGATTGCATGTAACCCCTTTATCTACTATGATATCTTCCCCCCATCATCTTTAATTTAATGTAATTGATCAATAAGATGTTTATACCATATTTCTTCCAAAGAATGAAAAACATGATTTTTGAAATTTTGAATACACAGAAATGTTTAGAAAAGCAAAGATGAATGAAATTAGTGGTACCTTAATACCTTTTAATTCACTGGAAAAGTTCTATTGACCTCACATCTGAGTTTTCCATGTCTGAAATTAATTTGAAGTTTTATGCTTAAAACATCTATTGTTATTAGAAAATGATGTCTTTCCATTTCAGTGATTGTCATTTAAAAGTATCGTCCCTGTGTCGTTAACAGTCTTATTTGAAATAGGAAAATATTCTTGGCTCACATTGATTACCACTAGATAAGTCATTAAGGATGACTTTCCTACAACAGTTGTGCTACAATGAGCTCTACTTCCAATGACCTTGAGGAGGCATCAGAACCATCATTAATAACACATAGATGGACAGACTCTATTTCTAGTGTTTCCAACTGATAGTGATGCTCCTGAGCTGAGAACCTGAGTTTGCAAAGCTCTTACATTATATCTTTCAGTGGCAATAGATTAGTGTGATCACTATTCTTCCCGATTCTATAGCCAGTCATGGGAAAGCCCCTGTGGTTTATTATAGAATACGTTTTTTTGGAGTATTTCAGATGTCACTGTAAAATTCACACAACACTCAATATATCTTTATTTGGTTTCATTATAAATATTGTACCATAACACACTGGGATGAACATATTACAAAGCTTGGAGTAACAATGGATGTGGATGAAGTGGGAAAAGTAGAATACATTATTGATGAAAACTTGCCTGTATGAACCATGTTTTGCAACAGTCTGGTAGTACAGAAAGAAAGCTGGGGAAACTGTCAAATCAAATGACATATGTTCACCAAAGGAAATCAGGATTAGAGATAGACTATTTGGCTTGCAACTTAAAAAAATACAAATAACTATACTGTCTTATGACATGCTGACAACTATTATTTATGTAATCTTTATTTGGACCTCTTAGAACCACTAATACATTTGAGAATTTGGTACGATAGTAATGAAAGGAATAGTTAATTACTTACTGATGTTCTTAAATTGCTGAAATAGCTTTTTGCTTAAACTATATTTTTTTGGTGTTCTCAAAAAGATGAAAGCTTTCCAATCGCAGTGATCAAAGAAAACTTACTGAAAATGAAACATGTTACAAATTCTCCTCTCAATGGCAAATAAAAATGAAATAAAAAATAAAACAATTCAAAAATAAACACACACACACACACACACACACACACACACACACATTGACCAATAAACAATAAAACTTGAATTATAACTAAAGGTAAAAAGGATACCAAATTCTGATTAAAACTTTCTTTTGGTTATGGTTTTTTTCAGAGCAATTTTAACATCTTTGTTTCTAAGGCTATAGATTAATGGATTCATCATGGGGACCACAATGTTATAAAAGACAGAAGATATTTTTCCCTGGTCCATAGATCCAACTGAGGAGGGTTTAAGATACATAAATGTACATGATCCAAAGAACAGAGAAACAGCAATTATGTGGGAACTACATGTGCTGAAGGCTTTGGACATACCTTCTGTGGACCTTATTTTGAGTATGCTGGATAAGATGAAGCCATAAGAGGTAAAGATGATCACAGTGGGTACAATAATATCCTTTCCTGCTACAATGAACAACTCTATCTCATTAACATAGGTGCTGGTGCAGGAGAGCTGGAGCAAAGGGAGGATGTCACAGAAATAGTGGTTGATAGTGTTTCCATCACAGAAATTCAGTCTAAGGATACATCCAGTGTGGATCATGGCACCAGAAAACCCCACCAAATATGAACCAGTCATTAGATAAGAACACACCTTAGGAGACATGACAATGTTGTACAAGAGGGGGTTACAAATGGCCACGTAGCGATCGTAGGCCATTGCTGTCAGCACATAACATTCAGATATAACAAAAAAGGCAAAGAAGAAGAACTGGGTCATGCATCCCTCATAAGAAATGACATTCCTCTTTACTATGAAACTCATCAGCATTTTAGGTGTAATGACTGAACAATAGCAAAGGTCTATGCAGGACAAGTTAAGCAGGAAAAAGTACATGGGAGTGTGAAGTTGAGAATTTAGAACAATCAGTACGATCAAAGCCAAATTCCCCAATGCAGTTATCATGTACATCCCCAGAAAGAGTAGGAACAGGGCTATTTTTAGCTCAGGCTGGTTTGTTAACCCCATCAAGATGAACTCGGTGACCAGGGAAGCATTTTCCAGAGCCATTATTCTCTAAAATAATCTATAGGAAGAAAAAACATGAAATTAGGTAACATTAAAAACACACCACCAAAACTTCTCCTATGTAAGCAAGATATGTATTAGAAATGTCTGAAGGTTATTAATTTGAAAAAAATAAAACAACCACATTTCATGATAACACATTACCAAAAAAGTCTGCTATTCCCTTCTAAACATACACAATATAACTATTAGAAAATCTAAGGAGAAGGGCGAAGCAGGTTGTGCCAAGTCAAATTGTCCTTTCTTTTTTAGCATTGTTTCTTTAATTCATCCTCTCCCTTATGATGGAAGAGGCTAGAATAACATAGTACTGAGCTAAATTGGACCCTTGTAGAATTGAAACATTAAATAACTTAATTCTAGGGATAGTTTATGCAGAAAAATATGTGTCTATGCTGATGGTTTGAGGGGACTTTCATCAAGAAAGTAGAGGCCACGCTAATCAAGGACATCCAAAAACAGATCCTCAGGGGCTTCCAGTCAGGTACTGTTTCTAGCATGCAGCTCTTTGAAGTAAGCTGCAGCATTCCTGATGTTAAGTGTTTGTAAAAAAATTCCCTAGAGATGACTACCTTCGTTTTCCAGTTTCTTATTGATGGATCCCTCTCCAGTTTAGTTACCAGCCCTCTCGCAACAAAACCCTTAAATGCAGAAGTGAACTCTATCTATTGAAATAGAACTTGTTGATTAGGACACCAAAAGCAACTTCTCCTATTCTATTAACTCTATAGACATCTTCTTCCCAGTTTTCAGTATGTTTCCCAGTGAATTTTGGTTGAATTTTATGACTTTACCAATTAGAAAGGAAAGGAAGATCTTAGATACAAAACCTTACTGTAAAAGTGATAAGCTCAAAGCTACAAACGGAAAACACTTTATGACCTATATTATATGTGTGATAACATAGTTTGTGATAAAATAGAGGACATAGGGCACACACACAGGACATAGTATGTTGGTTGCTAGAGCAAATGGAAGAAAAATTTCTCAGGATTAAAGAGTAAAGAGACGTCAAATGTCACTTGTATAAACCCCTGAATAAGATAAAAAGCTACCAAAAAAAAAAAAAGATGTTGGTTTTAAACATACAAGAACTATGTGTTAAAAAGAAATCCATTCAATTGGGAAAGATGCCTAGCTCTGGAGATCTTCTGTTTAACATATTAACAGAAATTATGCCTGACCGACAACTTGAATAGTTAAGAGTGTATGTCTTAAGGTCACCTCATTGTACATGAAAACCAAACAAAAGCAGGCCTATGCACAACAAAGCCACATTTTAATCAGCTTCATAAACACGTGGGTTAAAACAAATTC
The DNA here is from genome assembly GCF_011064425.1 of Rattus rattus. NCBI lineage: Eukaryota > Metazoa > Chordata > Mammalia > Rodentia > Muridae > Rattus > Rattus rattus. The sequence continues at coordinate 32,257,656 of NC_046161.1, read as the reverse complement.
ATCCCACATTAGCATTTTAGAGTTAGAGATAGCTAAGCGAGAGTGTCTATTAAAAAGTAAAATATAAGCATTAATTCAAAACTTACCCTCCTCTGGTGAGAAAACTTTTTGCTTACTTATGGGTTTTATTTACCCTGGTATCCTGAAAAGAACTTAGATTTCCTTTATTCTAATATGATGCAGTACAAAATTAATATCCCATCCTCTTTGGAAATCTTTATGAACTAATGATCATAATCATAAAGCTATTCCCTAACACTGCGAAGAACCACAAAAGACATACAGCTCTTCTTGTCATTCTGGCCACTAGGCAAGACACCAGATATTATACAGAATTTACACTGTCCTACATGTGACTGTGGTTAAGGAAGTAGCTTTCTCAGTCGCTTCTCTGGTCACAGACCTCAGATATAAAGAGGAAATGGGGATTTTCATTTGTATGCATGTGATGTATATCTAGACCTTTAGGGAGCAGTTCCTATTCAGTTATGACTTCTCCTTTAGGGAATGTACTTCGTCCCTGCTTGGGCCAATACTGAACTCCCATCTGCCAGTCATCTTCACCTCTTAAGGGAAATCTGCTGCTTTTGTTTTCTCTTTGTTACCATATCCACAGAGTCTACTACGATTATTGTCTACTTATCTCATTATTTTTGTGTTCTTTCAAGAAAGTCACCTTTTGGAAAATATTTTTCTCACTGTCATGTTATGTTTTTATAGATCTGTATCAAATTCAAGAAGTTACCCATGCTAGGCATGTGCTCCTCCACTGAGCAATATATCCAGACCCTGCCCCCCAAACTGAGAGTCACACTTCCTGTTCTGTGTGTAGTGGTGCACTCGGTTCATTTCACCCCTTAAGAAGTGGAGGCACGGATATTTCTGTGAGTTCAAGGCTAGCTGGACTCTACATATTAAATGCCAGACCAGACAGGGCTACATAATAAGGCATCATATTTCTTAAAGCAAATGAACAAACAAAATCACCTTTATGGTACATCAACTCAAGTTAATGTTTTAAACAAATAATTGACATATTCTCATTGGTGTTCTGCTTTGTCATTAACTTATTAGTAAAAAGCTAAAGATTTTTTCCAGTCAACAAACTTGTTATTTGGTGGTTAAAAATTAAACTAGGACTACTCTTTAAATGAAATACATAAAACGTAATATCTAAGCATGAGTGGAAATAGTGAAAATTTAATCTCATGATAGTTTGGTTTCCTTTTGTTTATTCATGTGTCTTTTTTATTTTTTAAATTTTCAACATTTTTTATGCTGCCATACCCTAGCAGCTTGGTGGAAAATTAAAGTAGAAAGGGAAGTTATACACAAATTATCATCAAAATATTAAACATTTTTGAGTGTATTCAATATATTAGCCAGCAGAAAATGCTAATTAGAACCACTTTGATATCCCATCCTTTTCAAGTCAGAATGGCTGTTATCAGGTAATCAAATTACAACAAATGCCAATGAAGATGTAGAGAAAAAGGGAGAGTTATTCATTGTGGTGGCATATAAACTGGTGTAGCTACTATAGAAATCAGTATGCAGAATCTTCAAAAAGCTGGAAGCAGACATACCATGACTGAGCTATACCATCCATGAACACATACTCAAAGGACTCTATATCCATACAGAGATATATAATCATACACACTGACCACTGCTCTATTCACAATTACCAGAAAATGGAATTGGCCTGGAAATGAGTGAAGTGATAATGAATAAAGACATAAACACATAATTCTCATCATTGAGTCTACTAATGTGTGATATCATGTTATTCCATTTTGCAGACCCACCATTTCTTATTTGGTATAATATTTTATAGAGGTAATTTGATCATGAGGAATAAGATTTTTAATATTTTGTTGAACTGCTTATATTCAGCTACCCTTGAATCCCTGTGATGAAGGACAAGCTATCATTGTGAATGCTTTTCGGGGTGAGTTGTGAATTTGATTTACTAGTATTTTACCAAAAAATATTTCATACCCTTTTATTAGTAAGATAAACATAATTTATTATTATTTTGCAGTTTTAGAATTAGAATAGTAGTTTAGATTCTCTAATTTGCTAGAATACAAGATTTTACAATATGCCACAAAGATCCTCCAAATTTCATCAAACTATATTATAATGTCATCTATTTTTATCTTTAATGTTATTAATTTGTCCCTTCTCTCTTTTGTTAATATGGATAAAGAATAGAAAGTCTTATTTATCTTTAAATAATCCTCTACATATTTCTTTTTTGTATTTCTATTTTCATTTCTATTTCTATCTTTCTTTTGTTGTTGTCTTTGTTTACTTGTTTCTGTCTTTCTTCCTCTCTCTTTATTTACTTATTTAATTCACTTTACATCCAGCTATTCACTGCCTCCCCTCACAGTCACACCCTCCCAACAATCCTTCCATTTCTTTCGCTTCTGCCTTAATATTTGTTATTTCTTTCCACATACTTCTTTCAGGTTTAATTGATTTTTTTTAAATCTTAGTATATTTTATTCAGTAACATTATTAAATTTTCTCTAATTTTCAAAATGTAAGCATTTAACTTGTCACTTATGCTTTTCTTACAGCCTCAGGGCCTGGTATTTTACATTTTCATTTCATTCTGTTTTACAAATGTTTCCTTTCTGGCGCATTTTACATAATATTCATGATTAAGATATGTGTTGTGTTGTTCAATCTCTATGACATAATATAGTCTCATATTCTTCATTCCAGTTTTTACCCACTGTAATCAGATAAGCCTCCAGAAAACACTTCAGTTTTTTTCTATTTCTTGCTGAAACTTTTTTATGTTCTAAAATGTCATCTCTTTTTAGAAAAGGTCCATGGGCTGCTGAGAAGGATGTGTTTTGTAGTTTTTACACAAAAATCCCTTTCATTTCTGAGAAGTTATTTTGTTTTATGTTGTCATTTAATTCGGGATTTTATTTTGTTGCCTGAATCCTGCACGTGTTGATAGGAATGAGGCATTGAAATTATGACTTGGGTGTGCTAAGGTTTGATGAATTTATAATTTAAAAATGTAATAGCCTCTAGACTGATGATTGTCCGTAGGAATGGATGTTCTTTGTCCATCTGAATAATCTTGGATTATTTTTAAGATATCAATACTAATAAACAGGTTTGCTTTTTATTTACATTCGCTTGGAACTTGGATTTCTAGTTTGTCACTCTCTTTTCATCTTCACCATTAATGGGCATTTCTTGGAGGCATGTAAAAACTGCGATTTATTTTTTAACCCAGTCTGCTAGCGTGTGTCTTTAATTAGAGAGTTGAGATTGCCACTTTCATCCTTATCTTTGAAAATCAATTGCTGCCATTTTATTGACTGTTTTAATAGAGGTTATTCTTGTCCAGGCTTATGTGTGTTTATCTCTCTTTTCAGGATGTAGGCTTTCTTCAGGTAACTCTAAGTTTTGTGGTCATAGAACACTTTGTCTTGTACCACTATCTTTCTGTACATGAGACACATCAGCATGAAATGTTATGGACTTCTACCTTTCTCATTTTCTTTTACTAAACTTCTGTCATATTATCATTGTACAAAATGTATGGCCATACATTTCCTGTTACACAGTTAGTACAGATTGTTTGTGCTAGGTGGTTATATGGTAAAGAGAAATGCAAAAGTATGCTCCCAAAAGTGTAGAAGATGAGAAACAAAAAAGCTATGACTCAAAACTCCATTTGTGCTTTCATAAACCCTAACCAGAATATACTCTAAATACCTTATTTTTGAGGTTTCCTTAAGAGTCACATTAAGTAATTTCAAGATAAAGTCACCCAATCTCCTTTGTATGTTTTAAGAAAAAATCTACTTTCTATGTCATCCTTTCTATGTCTACTTTGTATGTCCAAGTTTTAATATTGTTTTAGAAACATGTTTTTTATTAAAAGTAGGAAGAACTGAGCCCCGTGCTTTTCTTTCAATTCTTAGCTCTTCTCTCTCTCTTTCTCTCTCTCTCTCTCTCTCTCTCTCTCTCTCTCTCTCTCTCTCTCTCTCTCTCTCTCTCTGGTGTGTGTGTGTGTGTGTGTGTGTGTGTGTTTGTATGTGCTGTATTTAATTTTGTGGTATATGCACATGTGTACCAAAGAAAGAGGTCAAGTTCCTTGCTTTATCACTCTCAGCCCTAGTCATTTGAAATCTAGTTCTATTCATTAAATATGGAGGTACTCTCCAGCCAGCAGAAGCAGTGTTCCACCTGTCTGTTCATACTCTAGCTCTTTTGTTATATCCAATCCTGGCTTTATTATAATGAAGATACTGGGATCCACACTCAGAACATTATGCCTGTGTAGCAAATGCTTACACTATATGACCATTCTCTCCATCACCAGTTCTATTTCAATGACATTATGTATTTTGAGTTTCCATTCTTTGAACAGAAAATCAGATAAATGCATCTTAAACTCAGCAACTGTAATAATTTAATTAGTCTTTTATTTAAAAAATATTTTCCAAATTCCATTAAAGAACAAAAACAAATATATTTTCTAACGCTATAACAAAATTTATTTATATTTTGAGATTTGGTGGATAAAACATTAGTGATATAATTTTGAATATTAGAATGTATAATAATGTAAATGCACCCCAACTCTGTAGAAGTAGAAATAATAGAAATGATACTTGCATAATTATAAATTCTGCCCATTCTATAATGAAAGTCTCTCATCCAATAGTAGGAAATCTACAGGTGAAAGAAAAACTAAAAGAGAGGTCAACTCTTTTACAAATATAAATTTTGGAATGAAAATGAGTGCTGCCAATGGCTAACATCTAATCACAGTGAACAAACTAACAATTACTTCTACTAAACTTATCGACACATAAATAAAAAGCTATAATAAAAACACCAAAATACTGAGCATTATTTTAGTACAAAACAGTCTACTGTTAATTGATTACTATCTTCAGCACAATCACCTTTTGGTCTGTTTTCCCAAAGGTAGAAAGAATACAACCTTCTATTCTAGAAAAGAAATATAATAGTTTGGTTTTGAGAACAAATTTTCTAATTACTTGACTTATCCATTTGCGTTCAGATGTTTAAGCTTTTCCAAGGGAAATAAGGTGCTTGGGAGATGATGCATCTACACTTTATCAGCATATAAAAATGTCCAGATATCAGAAAAACTTTAATTGTTCCCACATATTCTGACAGACAGAAATTAGTATTTTATCATTTTAAATAACTTCAATCCGTTGTACTTAGCAAAGTCGGAAAGTCCAATATATTTAAGACCTTTTAGTTTGGAGATGGAGCATAGTAGGGTGCTATAATTTTAATTTTTAAAAATTTTCTAAATTTTTGACTTGACTTCTAATTAACATTCCTCTTTCATTCTTTATTAAATTATTTAATTAGTGATTAATTCATGTGTTATATGCGTACCAAGTTACATATGTGGCAGTCTGAGGACAACCTTTGGGAATCAGTTTTTTTTCCCCTTCCATCAGGTTGGGTTCTAGGAATTGAACATAGACCATCAGGCCTTGTCGCAGGTGCCTTTACCTAATGAACCTTCTCACCTGGTCACTGTTTTAGTATCTTATTCCATCTAAATGTAGTCATTTTCCTTTTACATCTGAATATAGTCATTGTCTAATCATTGTAGACTGTAGCTTTTCTTAAAACTTTGAAAGAAGAAGATAATACAGTGTCTCACATAACAAATATGTATTGAGACTGAAGCCCTACACTCTGGGAGGGAGGGAACTCACACACTTTGGCTTTGCGTTTGTTATCATATGAGGTCACATTATGCTCTTTCCTTTCCTACTGATCTTAAATATCTAACACCTAAAAATATTCCAAATTCACATTTTTGATTGTTTTTGTACAAAAATCTGTCTCTTTAGGCAGTCACTTCCAAACTATTATAAATCACAACAGAATGTGCCATTTAACTCTTTTCTGACAGAATATAAATCAACATTTATCCCAGAAAATGTGTTAATTATCTAAAACCAAATCAGTCGACTTTCTAAACAAGCAATAGTTGTTTTGATTGATTTTATTTTTCACATTTACTGAAAGAAAACTAATAAATATTTTATTAGAAAGTAAGAAAGAGGGCATTCTTTTACTTGAGGTGTTTTGTTCAAACAATTATGACAGTTTAATTATAAACCTTGGTGCATATCAGTATACTATCTATATTTTAGATAAATATGAGAAAAGTCCTTAGTATGAGTTTTTGGTAAAATGATGAATGAAAAAATACCACATACTATCTCAACCTTTACAGTTTACAACAGCACAATGTCTTGCATTAATAATTTTATGGGAACTTTGTCTATACCTGAGATATTCATTTGTGAAGTTAGATGATGAGATAAAAAATAGACATAGCCTCACTTGTGATTTCATTAAAATATAATAAAAGTATAATACTTTTATTATAGTACCAAACTCTTACCTTAGCATTTGTTTGATCATTTAATAATTTATCTTTCCTAGAAGAAAAAATATCGATAACAAAATTAAAATTCAATGGATTAAAACTTTTTAACAAGATAAAATATATAATAAATGAAGGAAGAAAGAGTAACTATTACTAACAAAACATGCAAACAAATTGAAAGTATACCTAATAATTACACAATACTCAAATAGAAAAACATTTCATCTTCTAATATTTTATTAAAATAGATACATTTTCACACAACTAAAGGCAAATACAGATGCTCTCTTTATCATAGCTTCCACCTACTTAAGGTTTTCCTCAGGGCAACTTTTACATCTTTGTTCCTCAAGCTGTAGATTAAGGGATTCATCATGGGAACCACATTGGTGTAAAAGACAGAGGAAATTTTTCTTTCATCCATAGACCCAACTGAAGAAGGTTTAAGATACATAAATGCACCTGATCCAAAGAAGAGAGAAACAGCAATAATGTGGGAGCTGCAGGTGCTGAAGGCCTTGGATCTACCCTCATTGGAGTTGATGTGGAAGATGCTCGAGAGAATGAAACCATAAGATATAAAAATGGTGATGCTGGGCACAAGGATGTTGATGCCCACAACAATTAAAACCTCCAGTTCATTGACATAGGTGCTGGTGCAGGACAGCTGCATCACTGGTAGGATGTCGCAAAAGTAGTGGTTGATGGTGTTTGCCTCACAGAAGGTCAGTCTGAGCATGAATCCTGTGTGTGCCATGGCACCAGAAAATGCCATCAAATATGAACCAAGCAAAAGATAGGAACATATTTTAGGAGACATAGCAATATTATATAAGAGTGGATTACAGATGGCCACATAGCGATCATAGGCCATTGTCATTAATACATAACACTCAGAAATAACAAAAAATGAATAAAAATAGAGTTGGGTCATACACCCCATATAAGAGATAATATTCTTAGTTAATATGAAGTTCAACAGCATTTTGGGTGTAAAAACTGAAGAGTAACAGAGGTCTATCAAAGACAAGTTAAAGAGAAAAAAGTACATGGGGGTATGAAGGTGTGAATTCAGCCCAATTAGAATGACCAAACCCAAGTTCCCTGTTATTGTTACCACATACATTACAAGAAACAGGAAGAAGAGAGGGAGTTGGAGGTTGGGCTGTTCTGTTAAACCAATCAGGATGAATTCAGTCACAAAAGACCAGTTTCCAAGAGCCATTCCTTTCAATTGGAATCTGTAGGCACAGGACAATATGTTACACTCATTACATGACAATTTAGCTCTTCACGTATATATCTCTCGCCACCAATATAGGTTCCCAGGAAATTTTCAGGTCTATTTTAATCTAAAACTGTAGAATTCACCTATATCATGACCATGAGTGGCACAGATTCTCCATTAGTACAGTCTTTCCAAACTAAATGTGACATTGTTCCTCAGCTATTTAACCGAATGAATGAAGGCTGGGCCATTCCATGAAAATGTGACTGCTCACAACCCAAGGTATAAGGAAGTTGGAAGTGTACAGAAACAACTTTCATCTCCTTTACTTATTCCTTTACTTGATTTACTTGACTTCTAGGAAGAAAAATAGCAATAGAAGCTTTATCAAGCGGTGCTGACCTCTATTCAGATTAGACAGGGCTTGAAAAGGAGTCAATTTTTTTTCATTCACAAGTAAGGACTCTGATTACAGGCAAGGTTAATACTACTGTAAACCACAGAATTAAAATTGTAAATATACTTTTAAAAGTTCTGTACTTGGAGAAAGAATTATTCGTACTGTATTTTTAAATCATCTCTACTTTCTATCTGGATCATATTTATATCAGCTATACTAACATCTCAAAGTTTAATAAATGAGAAAGAAACGGACCTGTCTTATATGTCTGAACTTCTATTATAAAGGAAAAAAAACCATTAAGAGTACACAGGTTTCACAAACTCACCCTTGTTGAGCCAGAAAATATTGGTGTTTCCTTATCCTTGTTTGAAATGAAATTTTCAGGATTTGTATTTCATGGCGTTTTTGTTGGTTGTGGTGGTGTTGTTGTTGCTGTTGTTGTTACTTAATTGCTAAAGTATCTCAGATATATTTATGAATTGGTACATTTTCTGACTTGGATTTTTTTTTACTACTTTTTCATAACAGAGAAAAGGTCCTCATGTTGGTCTATTTGCAATTTTATAGAACAGAAAGAGCTCGATGTGAGTATAACAATATGAATATAATATACCAGGCTTTAAACACATTCCCTTCCCTTGAGAACAGACCTATGATGTCTGAAGGAAGTATGAGGATTTTGTTTACATCATGAGCCAAGATCTACCTTTAATTCCTAAGGGACTTAAATTTTTACTGAAGATTTTCATTCACCCTTGGGCTTGTACAACTCCCAAGATAAGCCCCAAAACAAGATCCCATCTCCACATTATATTCATATCTGAGGGAAGTATGTTTTATTATCTCATTTCTTCTCTGCCAGGGCACAGTACCAGCATAGGCCAGGTCCCTCAAAGGAGATAAGGGGGTGGTCAAAGGAAAAGTGAGTCAGGCACAGTGGGTCTGAGTCATTCTTGCAGCCTGACTGACTGGCAGTTGAAGTGCTTCTTTATTTTTACAAAACCCAGTAGCTAGGACGGATTCATGTTGTATCATATCATTTTTGTCCCCGGACATGTGTTTGAACTTCCTCTTGATCATAAATTTAGTCATCATTGATAAAACGTGAAGAACAGAGATATCTTTTGCAAACATTTTTCCTCATCAACCCTACCTACAACTTTAAACAATCTACAAGCATAGTTTGAGAAAGTGTGACAGACAGGCTTGTAGCTCTTATTTTTACAAGGGCACTAGATAGAAAGAAAATCTCCAAGCCAGCCTACACAAATTGCCACGTTCTAAGTAATGTATTATCAACTTTTCATGGTCAGAGTATCATCATTAGGCCCAAGAAAAAATTTCAGGTCAAAGCTGCTACAGTTATTATTCAATTTTGCCATAATGAAATGTTTATGTCTTTGTAGAACTTATTTATATGTGTAATCTTGGTATTATTTTGTAGCTTGGACATACAATACTGCAGGGGCCCTGCACTAGATAATTTTTCTGTGAAGGAGAGGTCTTAATACTTCATCCTTTATCCTTTACCCACACCCTTCTTCATCCATCAGTTTAAGCTCCTGTATAGGGAGGGCAGTACTAATTCCAGCAATCTAATTTTGCTGCTGTATCTTTCCCTAGACGGGCATTCCATATGCAGCCCCCGATCTTCTATGCCATGTAATCATCTGATCATATAGTAGGCAGACACCTTTAATCTCATCTTCTGTCAACTCCTCTAGCCCACTGAATCTTGTTCAATGTTAAAAGTTTCTTTTATTCTGATTATCTTGTTCCCCTATAAGTACAGGGGCAGATGCTCCAAGAGTGTCTTGGAGTCAGAGCCTCATATGACGATCTCTGGTGTCTTTATTTGAGTCACAACCTTCAGGGCATAAGGAAGACTTTCAAGTAGGGTAAGATAAGAATATCTTCCTAAGAACATGAGGGGTATTATGCTCAGGACTTTCCTGGGTAAGGTTGGAAGTCTGGGTAAGAAGGAGGTCTATATGGTTCATAAAAAATTTCCCATTGAGCCGATATCTCCAAGTTGTACAGTACTAAATATCCCTTCCTGCCCCTATGCAAGCCAGCTTTCAATATGTGGTTACCACGACTCAAAGTGAAGGACAACAGGACAGCAACTGGGTCCCATGGCTCAGCTTTGCTGAATCTTTGTCAGGATTGCTATTTTGACTTTTGCTTTTCCCATTAGATATAACTGGGCCACTTCACATATCCTATAAAGAAATGTCTTATATGCTCTCATTCTGTATTTCTTATTTTCTTTGCCCAAAATTTTTCAGTAATTGCAACAGCTCAGTTCAGTAATCGCCCATGGGATACTTCATTTTATAAAATTTTCCCTTTCCAAAGTTTTAACTTTATAATATTTAAGAATTGTAATATGAGGGTCCTTTCAAGAATTCAGTATAATTAATTTTATTAGCTAAGTTTTCTTTGCTTTGTTTTTACAATTTACAGTTGGGATGGTGACTAAGAGCACATGTTTCAATGGGGTTGCTATGACAACTAAATAAAATACTGTGAGTAAATTGGTGATAAGATGATGGCACATGCCAAATACCTAAAACAACACAATGTATTGTTACTGCTCTTTGTTGCCTATGAAAACCAGATATAAAGACCCTATTCCTGAAGAATATACTTTGGTTTTAGGACAGATCAATCATTCTTGAAAGGAAGAAAAATCTCTCTCAGTCTCTCTCTCTCTCCCCTCTCGCTTTTCTCCCGCCTCTTTTTCGTCTCCTAGATATCATTTATTGTGTGGGAAATCATTATGCAGAGTGATAAATACAAAAAAAACATTAATGATATTACTACATACAACAATACCAACCTGCAAGTCAATATATTCCCCACTGCTGGAATAATGGAAAGGCTATTTAAGGGTATAACCAACTGTTCACTTTACTGACTTTGTGTTCTGTTTCAAAGGAGGGATATTTTACAGGGTACTGTAAATCTAGCCAAACCCATGGGTAGTAGGGTGGGCATAGTCTTAGGGAAAACCTAGTGTTGATGCTTTTATGAAAGTGTCATCTCTTCAAATGACCTTCTAGATATTTACATAGATTTATTTCCATAGATTTACATTGTTTCAAGCATAGTCTAAGAAGCTTCATATTGTCAAAAGTGGTGGTTATTGCAGAGACACATAGTTTTCCAAAGTGCTAAGAATTAATGGCTGTGAGTGATTAGTCTTTTAGGGGACATCTGTATCGACACAAATACTCCGTGTAATTCTCAGGACACATTACAAAAGAGGAAGAAAAAGAATCTGAGAGCCTGAAGAAAAAGCAGAGTTCTGAAATGCTACCTTCTGAATATGATGTGGTCATGACACTCATAACTACATCCACAGAGAAACTGACCCTCCTTCCTCAGCAGTGAGCACTTGTCAATAGCTCCTCAGCTAGGGCTGGGACTGAATTCTTCCATTACCCATGCTGGGATTTTGACTCTAATCATCTTGTATGGATCAGAAGCAGGCAGTCACGGTCACTGAGACACCATTTTATGTACAGTAAGTACTCTTTTTAAGTAGTCCTCCACAATTTTTGGCTCTTGCAATCCCATTACCTTACTTCCAGGATATTCTCTTAGACTTGGCGCCCAGACTCTGATATAGGTGTCCTGTTTGGGAGTTTGTATTCTACAGACATTTTTCTCTGCTCTTGACAAGTTGTAGGCCCCTATATTAGCTGTTGTTGATAGCATAAAGTTTCTTTAATAAGGATAGTGAGTTGTATTCATTGTACTAATATATTAATGCAGAGATTAATATTTTCAAGGTAGTGTGAAATTAGAAACTAGAAAAATAAGAGTAATTGGTTTTCTCCTACGGTCTAATGAGCTCCCCACTCAGGGACTCTTGACCAGATTTAATACAAGCCATGAGTTTTCTCCTTGGGAGTGCATCTTAAGTCCAATTAAAACAATTTCCTGTTTTAGCTTCTTGCTGCCATTTCTCTCCTAGTGCTACAGACCCTTCCTTGGGATCCATAAACCAAAGTAAACTCTTTGTCATTTGTTGTCAAAGTGACTACATCTGGAATGAACTGCAATCCAAGAATGGAGGTCACATCCATGGAGATTTCTTTTTCCTCGGTTTGAAATAGGTGAAACTACTTTTGTCCATACTAGAAGAAGAAGGACTCTTTGGCTACTTCCCTTGTTCTTGTGGTACATTCATTTCTTTACTAGAAGTGGAGCCTACTTCTTTGGGATTCCAGCATTTACTGAAGGTCAAATGAGACATCCAGCCTTGTGGGCTGAGCAATTACTGGATACTTGGCCTTTCTGTTTACAGACAGATATTGTTGGATTAGGTGGGCTGCAGCCTATTAGTCATTCCAAGAATCCAGCAACAAAATATAAAGTATACAGCCAAGAATATTGGACAATTTTTTAAGTATTTCTTATCTCTTTCTAGTTCTTATGTTGAGAACTCTTGGTGTAGTTTAGCAGTCTATTTTTAATTCATTGGTACTTTTTCTTGTTTGCTCTTTTTCTCAGTTCCTCACATATTCTAATTGTGTAACTTTTATAATATGTGTATCTAGAAAACATTTTCTCCCATTATGTGACAGCCTCATCACTTGAATAATTTTCTTTTCTGTGCCAAAGCTTTTATTTTCCATGAGATCCTGATTGTTGAATGTTCGTAGCATTTCATGTGCTCCCAGATCTATTCAAAAACAATTTTTATGCACACTTATTTTCTGATGCTTCCTAATTTTCCCTTGATATATTTACATTATAAGGTTTTATATTTAGAAGTTGAGTTCTGTGCAAGTTAAACTGGTTTCATTTAGCTACATGTTGATGGCAAGGTTTTCCAAGTTCATTTATTGAAAATGGTATCTTTTCTCTCTTTTATATTTTTGGTTTTTATATTTTTAACTTTAATTTTGAAGAACTTCCTAGCTATAAGATCAACTGTACATATTCAAGGCTGACAGTGAGGAAGAATCCATGACTGTAATTTTGCTAAGTTGGTAGATCACAGTTTCCTCAATGTTTAGTACTCTACCCCAAACCAAAGCTTCTTCGTCAGTGAATGGTAGTGAACTCAGAGACTTATGGGCATTCTCTGAATTATAAATAAGAGGAAAATGTTATTGCTGAGTCTCCATTCCCCAGAAGGATATTTATATTCCACATATAAACCAGAAGGCTCAGAAAACCAAGTGAAAATATGGAAAGGATCATATAGAAAATAGAGTACGTAGGTGGGAATAGAAGAGTGGGAGAGAAGATATGCACATGAAATTAAAAAGAGAAAAAACTAAACATAAAAGCTAAAATCATGACAATAGAAAGAGGAAGGTTGGGTTGGGGATTTAGCTCAGTGGTAGAGCGCTTGCCTAGCAAGTGCAAGGCCCTGGGCTCGGTCCCCAGCTCTGAAAAAAAAGAAAAGGAAAAAAAAAAAAAGAGGAAGGTTTTTCTTTTTCATTATTATTCCTGGAGATGTGAAGTTTCTGGTGTAAATCTTTGAGTATAACAATGAGTTACAAATGATATTAGAGGTAGAACAACTTATGTTATGTAAACCTTTTTTTAAAATTATCTTTGATTTTTTTTAATAGTTCAGTCATTATCTTTCTCCTGGTCTGCCCTCCAACAGTTCCTTATCACATTCCTCCTCCCCCATCTCCAAGAGGATGTCCCCATCCCATTTGCCCACCCCAACAGGCATCCCCACTCCCTGAGGCCACAATTCTCTTAAGAGTTAGATTCATCATCTCTCACTGAGGGCAGACCAGGCAGTCCTCTGCTATATATGTTTTGGGGACCAGGAACAAGCTAGTACATGCTGCCTGGTTGGTGGCTCAGTGTCTGAGAGATCTTGGGGATCTAGGTTAGTTGAAACTAGTATTGGTCTTCCAGTGGGGTCACTCACCTCTACAATTTCTTCCAGACTTTCTCTAAATCAACCACATGAGTTCCCAGCTACTGTCTATTAGTTTCATGTAAGTATCTGCATCTGTCTCCGTCAGGTGCTTGTTGGGCATCTCAGAGGGCAGCCGTGCTAGGCTCCTGTCTGTAAACACACCAAAGCATCAAACAGACCTTGAAGTCTCCCCTTGAGATGGATCCCAACTTTAGTAAGTCAGTGAGGGTCCTTTCCTTCAGCCTCTTCTCCACTTTTGTCCTTGAAGTTCTTCCAGACAGGAAAAATTCTAGATCAGAGTTTTTGACTATGGGATGGCAACTCCATCCCTCTACTTAATGCCCTGTCTTTCTATTGTAGGTAAAACATTTGTTTAAAAAAATCAATAAGATGATTTCTAGTGATATTCTGTCATCCTCATAGATTGGCCTAGCCCAATTGTCATCAGTAGCTCCTGTAGCTCATGAGACTTACAGTCAAACAGGAGGAAGAGCCCAAGTTCCTGAAGCTCAAGGAACCCCATGGAAGATGGGGGCAGGGAGATTTTATGAGTCAGACAGATCAAGAACACCAGGAGAACACAACCCACAGAATAAACTAAGCAGGGCTCATATGGTCTCACTCAAGGAATGAAGTAGCAAATCTTGAGCTTCGATTATTTTTCATGACTTCTATAGCTAGAATTAATCTTTCCTGGTGTTCTGTAATTTTTGAATTGTTTTTGAATTTTTCAATAAATTTTTAGATCTCCCCCATTTTAGCGAGTGGTCTGGTTCCTCAGCTTTATCTTCATTGATCCATTCTACTAACACATTTTTCCAATGGGTATTCTAATTAGGTATTTGAGTTTTTAATTCTACTTTCATTACACAAGTGTTTGCGCTTATCCTCTTGAGTTCATCATTAATCCCCCTAAATTGTTTGATAAAGCACAAGATTTTCCTGTTCTTCGTGAGTGGATGAGTGGGTGGAGGAGCAAACTCTTAGAGACAAAGGGGAGAGGAGATGGGATAGGGAAGTTTGAGAAAAGGATACTGGGAAGGGGCAACATTTGAAATATAAATAAGTAAAATAACTAATAAATTTTTTTCTGACCTTGAATTCATTCCTGTAGTTTTCTTTGGAGATGATTTCTATAGTACTAGTTTGACTGAGAGCAGTCTTTCATATCTTTGTAATCTTAAATTTTGAAGTAGGCATATGATTTCATTTTTGTTTTGTTCTTGAGGTGAAAATAAAGCCTACTAGTTTGGGTCTATGTGAGATTTGTCTCATAAACAGTAGCCAGAGATGGGCATATACCCAAGGCTTAGGTGACTCCCTGTCAGATTCCTGACTTGAAACTCATGCCACACTTCTCAAATAAAACAGATGTGACCTGTGGTTATGTAGGCTTAAATGAGAGTTTTTCATGCTAAAGAGGTATCAAAAGTCCAGGAGTGCTTTGCTAATCAGCTTCCTTGCAGATATTCCTCCCTGCAAAGATATTTAATCTCAGGCCCATCGTGAGAGATGGGGTATGGTTTTACACATCCATTTTTTTTTGCCATGACAATAAACTGTTTAGAACCATGGATTGTCTATTCTAAGGTCCTCTGTGGTAAGTCGTAAAGAAGGCTTTTTCCTCAGAGCCATAGCAACCTAATCTACCATAAAAGGCCTCCTTCTGCTCCCAGCTACAACTTTCACCAAGTCTTTATCCACCAAACTAAGGATAATCATTTCTGTTGGGACAACAAGGAACTCCCCTTTTCCCTCTGGCCCAGGGGCTAGTCACTCTCTCCATCCCACTGGCCATTGACTCTATTCTTGGCTCTTCCAGGGCTCCTAGTAGCACCCAGGCCTTGTTGCTGGCCTGGGAACCCCTAAACCAGCTCTGGCTTTCCCATATATCAGACCGTGCTTTTCCACCCCCAGAGAGGTGTCATGGTGCTTCCCTACAGTATAATATCTGCCCCAGATGTGGTATGGGATAAGAACTCCCTGCATTCCAGGTGTGCCCAGTGACAGAGCAGACACAGACCTACAACCCTATAGTCTGGTAAGTTGACGACATGCAAAAATACCAGAAAAATCAATAACTTTTCTAATTGATGCATACCATCAAATTAATGAATAAAACATACCCATGTATAGTCCCTTAAAAAATTGTACTGAGTGTAACAGAATGTTGGAAAACTGTGCTATTGAGAACTTTAAAATACTCAACAAAATAAAGATGAATGTGTATGGAAAGACTTCACCCATTCATTATTTACAAAGTTAGTATTGAAAAGTGACTTTACTTCCAAAGTTATCTACAAAGTCAATGCAATCCCAATCAAATTCAATGTGATCTTCAAAGAAATATAAGTGCCCTGTAAAATTCTTATGGGAGAGCAAAATATCTTTGGGAAATCAAAGTACTCCTGAGCAATACTGATGAAGTCAACATTTCTGCCTTACAGGATGTACTATGACACCACAGAAACTAAAATATCATCATAATTGGTTAAAAAATGGAAGTATAAAAAGGACACATATAAATTCACAAAGCTAATTTTTGGCAAATATGCTGAAAGTATACATTTAGTGAAAATCAGTCCATTCCACAGATGGTGCTGAGAAAACTTGATAGTATTATGATGATAAAATAATCAAATAATTCAAAAAGTAAACTTCAAATGGACTGAACATCTTAAGTTAAGGACTGAAACTCTGAAGATCTTGTGTGAAAATAGAGATAGTTCCTGACTAGGATTCTGGTCACTCAGTATAATGCCCATGATTGAAAATATGGGAGTTTGTGAATTAAAAATTTCTATACAGCACAAGAGTTAACTAAACAGGTAGCTTATACATATTGATAATTGATCATTTATAGAGTATTGATAGCTTACATATAAAAGTGATAAAAACAAGAATCTAAACATTAATTCAAATAGCCAAAAGGGCACAGGAATGGGGGAGTGAGGAACATGATCTTGTATTGTCAAAAGGATTGAAGCTTTGAGGGCCAACAGAAAAAAATGGAAACAGGCAACCTCAGGTGGTAGGAAGTTGAGAGGACCCTCCAGAATGTACCAGAAACCTGGTAGGTGAGAGACTCTCAAGACTCAAAGGGAGAGACCCTAGATGAAAATACTACAGTGGAGAGAGGGAACTTTTAGAGCCCACATCCAGCAGAAAGACAGGGCAGCAAGTGAGGGATGGGGTGGCTATCCCATAGTCAAAACTCTGACCCATAATTGTTCCTGTCTGAAAGAACTGCAGGGAGGGAAATGGAGAAGAGGCTGAAGAAAAGGAGGTCTAGCAATAGGTTCAAAGTGGGATCCAGCCCAAGAGGAAACCCCAAGGCCTGACACTATTACTGAGACTATGGAGTGCTCACAAACAGGGACCTATTTTGACTGCATCCCAAAAGACCCAACAAGCAGCTGAAAGATTCAGATGCAGATATTTGACTTAACCGATGAACAGAAGCTTCTGACACCTGTGGTGGAATTGGGGAAAAGCTGGAAGAAACTGAGGAGGAGGGCAACCCTGTAGAAGGACAAGCAGTCTCAAGTAACCTGGACCCACAAGATCTCAAAGACACTGTATCACTGACCAGGAACCATACACCAGCTAAGATGAAGCCCCCAACACATACAGCAGAGGATAACAAGGTCTGGTTCAGTCAAAGAAAATGCACCTAAACCTCAAGAGACTGGAAACTCCAGGGAGGTTAGAGGTTCAGTGGGGTGGGTGGGTGGGGGGCTTCCTCGTGGAGACAGGGTCGGGGAGGAGATATGGTATGTGGAACAGTCAGAGGGTAGACTTGGAGGGGAGTAAAATCTGGAGTGTGAAAAAATGGAAAAGAAAAAAATAATAATAAAAATTCACCATAAAATACTCACGAACTTAAAAGAATAAATGTGCTAAGGAAATGAATTACATTTGTTAGCAGATAAAATGCAAATACCAATAAACATATGAGAATATGTTCAACTTAATTATATATTAGAGAAGTCCAAATTAAAGTTACACTGAGATTTTACTTAACCTAAGTTAGTTTGGCAGTCATTGGAATATTTTAAAAAATATGAGGGTGGGACAAGAAGTTCGACACCTTGAAAAAATTGTACTCTCTTTTGTTTTAATCTATGTCAAATTTTCTATTTTATTGCTGTTTAATCTGGCAATTCTATTTCCATATATAGAAATGTATGGTTTTTAATTTAAAAAGAAAAAAATTGAACAAAAGAAGCTTCAGATACTGGCAAGATTGTGGACAAAAGGAGGCCTATATCCTACTGTTGGTGTGAATGTAAGTTAGCCTTGCCAATATAAAATGTGCATGGAATTCTGTCCAAAAGTGAAAAATAGATCTACTGTATGACCCACTACTCCCAATCATTTATATGAAGCATCCCAAGTTAATATCACAGAGATACCTCCACATCAGTCCAGGCATAATAGCTATGGTATAGAACAAATTAAATGTCCAACAGCAGAAAAATAGCCTAAGCAAGTGTGGTGTATTTATACATTGGATAGTATTTCAGGCATAAGAAAAAACAAAGTTATATTACTTGTGGGAAAGGAGATATAACTGCAGATTAAGTTTCCTTAATATAAACTCACTATAAACAACAAGGATACTCAAGAGTTGTCCTCTCCAGATGTTAGTCTGAGAATTTTAAACACATGCATAGATAAATAACCTAGAGAATATAATTAAAATGGTACCAGACATAGAGTTCAATGTAGATAAATTGAAAAATGTTACACATAGATTAATGACTTTTAGAGCTTTAGGTATGTTATATTTTCTGTCATTTTTGTTGGTAGATAAGTACATCAACAATATACTAGCGGAACGGAACTAAACCGGCCATATAGCTCCTTGCACCCAAATCCTGTGGAGAAGAGAGCTGGACTGAGAGAAGTGTGGACACTCCTGAGAACCCAGAGGAAACAAATCCTTTTTGCCCACATTCCTGAACCAGGAGGAAATCGCCTAGAACTATCTGTACCCCGTGGGCACAGGGACCTAGGAGCAGTCAGGAGTAGGACTCTTTGAGTTTCTACCTGCACCAAGAGGTGGAAGCCAGTCACCAGGAGTGTCTACACACCTGAGAGCAGAGGTAAGACCAACTTTTCTGCTCCAAGAAACCTGCCTGGTAGACTTAGGACACACAAAGGCAAAAGTCCTCTGGGACAGAAAACTTCCAGTTTCTGTCTGTGCCCAGAAGTGAACTGAACCAATTCCACAGCTCTCTGTACCCAAATCCCATGGGGTAGAGAACTGAACTCCCAAAAGTGGAAACAATCCTGAGACCTCAGGACAGACTGCCTCTTCTGCCCACTTCTGCGCACTTCTGCCCACATTCCCAGTCCAAGAGGAAACTGCATAGTGTCTCTGGATACAGGAATATAGGAGTAATCAGCAACAGAAACGGGTTGGTTTCTGTCTATGCCCAGAACTGAAATGAACTAGAACCACAGCTCCCTGGATCTAAATCACGAAGGGAACAAAGCTGGACGCTTAGAAGTGCAGGCACTCTCTAACTTGGGTATCACAACTGATGTGTTATAACCACTGCTTGTTTATGTATTTTATAAAATTTTGTGACTTTCTTGAAGGTAGAACCATGTCTCAATTACAAAATTTAGTACATTTGTGAGAATTTTGTTTTAGGTTGCATAAAATGAACACAGCAAAATTTTTGCATATTTTCTCCTAATGATCTTATTAAAAGATATTAAGTAATAACCCCCCCCCCAAAAAAAAGGAAGTGCAGGCACTCCAGAGAATCCAGAGGAGACAAATGCTTTTTGCCCACATTCCTGACCCAACAGGAAATCACCTAGTGCCATCTGTGCTCCCTGGGCACAGGGACCTAGACACAGTCAAGGGTAGGACCATTCAAGTTTCTGCCTGTGCCAGGAGTTGAAAGCCAGGCGCTAGGAGTGCCTACACACCTGAGAGCCCATCTCTCTGTTCCCAGTCCCAGCTAAAAGAAAACAGATCTACAGGAGTGCTGACACACAGGCCTAGAGGAGGGCCAAGACACTTTCAGAGTCAGCAAGACAAGCCAACACAAGAGACAACCTGATGGTGAAAAGCAAGCACAGGAACCTAAGCAACAGAAACCAAGAGTACTTGGCATCATCAGAGCCCAGTTCTCCCACCAAAGCAAATACTGGATATCCAAACACACCAGAAAATCAAGATTTGAACTTAAAATCACATTTTATGATGATGATGGAAGACTTTAAGAAGGACATAAATAACTGCCTTAAATAAATACAGGACAACAAAAGTAAACAAATAGAAGCCCTTAAAGAGGAAACACAAAAATCCCTTAAAGAATTACAGGGAAATACTATCAAACAGGTGAAGGAAATGGACAAAAACATCCAGGATTTAAAAATGGACATATAAACAATAAAGAAAGCACAAAGGGAGATAACCCGGCAACCCGGGAGATATATAGGGAAGAGATCAGGAGTCATAGATATGAGCATCACGAACAGAAAACAAGAAATAGAAGAGAGGATCTCAGGAGCAGAAGATACCATGGAAAACATAAACAGAACTGTAAAACAGAAAAAAGCTCCTAGTCCAAAATATCCAGGAAAGCGAGGACAGAATAAGAAGGTAAAACCTAAGGATAATAGGTAGAGAAGAGAGTGAAGACTCCCAACTTAAAGGGCCAGTAAATATCTTCAACAAAATCATAAAAGAAAACTTTCCTAACCTAAAGAAAGAAATGCCCATAAACATACAAGTAGCCTACAGAACTCTGAATTGACTAGACCAGAAAAGAAGTTCCTCCCGTCACATAATACTCAAAATACCAATGCACAAATCAAAGAAAGAATATTAAAAGCAGTAAGGGAAAAAGGTCAAGTAACATATAAAGGCAGACCTATCAGAAGTACACCAGATTTCTCATCAGAGACTATGAAAGCAAGAAGATCCTGGACAGATGTCATACAATCCCTAAGAAAAAACAAATGCCAGCTCAGGCTGCTATATCCAGCAAAACTATCAAGATATTCCATGACAAAACCAAATTTACATAGTTTCTTTCCACAAATCCAGCCCTACTAAGGATAATAAATGGCTAAGCCCAACACAAGGAAGTAAACTACACCCTAGAAAAAGCAAGAAAGTAAATTACTGGCAACAACAGCAAAAGAAGAGAGACACATAAACAGAATTCCAAATCTAACAAAAAAATAACAGGAAACAATCACTATTGATTAATATCTCTTAACATCAATGGACTCAATTCACCAATAAAAAGACACAGAGTAACAGAATGAATATGTAAAGAGGATCCAGCATTTTGCTGCATACAGGAAACACATTTCAGAGATAAAGACAGACACTACCTCAGATTAAAAGGCTGGAAAACAGTTTTCCAAGCAAATGGTCCAAAGGAAAAAGCTGGAATACCCATTATAATATTGAATAAAATTGACTTTCAACCAAAAGTCATCCAAAAATAAGGAAGGACAATTCATATTCATCAAAGGAAAAAATCCAACAAGATGAACTCTCAGTCCTAAATATCTATAGATAAAAGGGTACCTACATTCATAAAAGAAACTTTATTAAAGCTTGAATCCTACATTCACCTCATACAATAATAATAGGAGATTTCAATGTCCCACTCTTATCAATGAACAGATCATGGGAACAAAAATTAAACAGAAAAATGGATAAACTAACAGAAGTTATGAACCAAATTTACTTAACAGTTATTTATGGAACATTTCATCCTAAAACAAAAGAATATACCTTCTTCTCTGTACCTCACAGTACCTTCTCCAAAACTGTTCATATAAGTGGTCACAAAACAGGCTTTATCAGATACAAGAAGATTGAAAAATTCTCATGCATACTATCAAATCACCACGAACTTAGGGTAGTCTTCAATAACAACAAAAACAACAGAAAGCCCACATATACATGGAAATTGAACAAATCTTTACTCAATGATAACTTGATCAAGGAAGAAGTAAAGAAAGAAATTAAAGACTTTTTAAATTTTAATGAAATGGAAAACATACATACCCAAAATTATGGGACACAATGATAGCAATGCTAAGAGGAAAATTGATAGCTTTGAGTGCCTCCATAAAGAAACAGGAGAGAGTATACATTAGCAGCTTGACAGCAAACCTAAAAGCTCTAGAACATAAAGCAAATACACACAAATGAACTAAAAGGCAGGAAATATTCAAACTCAGGGCTAAAATCAACCAAGTAGAAACAAAACGGACTATACAAAGAATCAAAAAACCAGGAGCTGGTTCTTTGAGAAATCAAGATGATAGATAAACCCTTAGCCAGACTAACCAGAGGGTACAGAGACAGTATCCAAACTAGCAAAATCAGAAATGAAAAGGGAGACATAACAAGAGATTCTGAGGAAATTCAAAAAATAATCAGATCCTACTACAAAAACATACATTCCACAATACTGGCAAGTATGGAGAAAATGATTTCTAGACAAAAACCAGGTACCAAAGTTAAATCAGGATCAGTTAAAACATCTAAATGACCCCATAACTCATAAAGAAATTGAAGCAGTTATTTAAAGTCTTCAACCAAAAATAGCCCAGAACCCAATGGGTTCAGTGCAGAATTCTATCAGACCTTCATAGAAGACCTCATACCAATACTGTCCAAACTATTCCACAAAATAGAAACAGACGGAGCACTATCAAATTCCTTCTATGAAGCCACAATACTCTTATACCTAAACCACACAAAGACCCAACAAGGAAAGAGAACTTCAGACCAATTTCCCTTATAAATATTAATGCAAAAATACTCAATAAAATTCTTGCAAACTCAATCCAAGAACACATCAAAACCATCATCCATCATTATGAAGTAGGCTTCATCCGTGAAAGCAGTGATGGTTCAATTTATGGAAATCCATTAACGAAGTCCACTAATATAAACAAACTCAAAGAAAAAAGCCACATGATCATTTCATTAGTTTCTGAGAAAGCATTTGACAAAATTCAACACCCCTTCATGATAAAAGTCCTATTGGTCAGGAATTGAAGGCCCATATCTAAACATATTAAAAGCAATACACAGCAAACCAGTAGCTACCATTATATTAAATGGAGAAAAACTTGAAGCAATTCAGGGACTAGTCAAGGCTCCCTCCTTATTCAATATAATACTTGAAATCCTAGCCAGAGCAATCAGAAGACAAAAGGAGGTCAAAGGGAAACAAATTGGAAAGGAAGGAGTCAAAAATATCACTATTTGCAGATGATATGATAGTATACTTAAGTGACGCCAAAAGTTCCACCAGAGAACTACTAAGCCTGATAAAAACTTTCAGCAAAGTGGCTGGGTATAAAATTAACTCAAACAAATCAGTAGCCTCTCTTTACTCAAAGGATAAACAGGCTGAGAAAGAAATTAGGGAAATGACACCCTTCACAATAGTCCCAAATAATATAAAATACCTTGGTGTGACTAACCAAGCAAGTGAAAGATCTGTATGACAAGAACTTATGTCTCTGGAGAAAGAAATCAAAGATCTCAGAAGATGGAAAGATCTCCCATGTTCATGGACTGCAGGATTAATATGGTTAAAATGGCCATCTTGCTGAAAGCAAACTACTGATTCAATGCAATCTCCATCAAAATTCCAACTCAATTCTTTGCAGAGTTAGAAAGAGCAATTTGTCAATTTATTTGAAAAAATAAAAAACTAAGTATAGTGAATGCTATTCTCAACAATCAAAGAACATCTTGGGGAATCATAATCATTAAACTCAAGCTATATTATAGAACAACCAATGAAATAGAATTGAAGATCCAAAATGAAACCATACACTTATGGTCACTTGATTTTTGTCAAAGAAGCTAAAACCATGAAGTGGAAAAAGAGACAGCATTTTCAACAAATGGTGCTGGTTCAGTTAGAGGTCAGCATGAAGAAGGATGCAAATCCATCCATTCTTATTGCCCTGTACAAAGCTGAAGTACCTTTGTATCAAGGACTATCACATAAAACCAAATACACTGAAAATAATAGAAGAGAGAGTTGGGAAGAGATTCAAACACATGGGCACAGGGTAAAATTTCCTGAACAGAACACCAATGGTTTATGCTCTAAGGTCAACAATAGACAAATGGGACCTCAAAATTGCAAAGCTTCTGTAAGGCAAAGGAAACTGTCATTAGGACAAAACAGCAACCAACAGGTTGGGAAAAGATCTTTACCAATCCTACATTCAATAGGGAACTAATATCTAATATATACAAAGAGCTCAAGAAGTTAGACTCCAGAGAACCAAATAATCCCATTAAAAATTGGAATACAGATCTAAACAAAGAATTCGCAAAGAAGGACTATTGAATTACCAAGAAGAACGTAAAGAAATGTTCAACACCTTTAGTCATCAGGAAAATGCAATCAAAACAACCCTGAGATTCTACCTCACACCAGTCAGAATTGCTAAGATCAAAAACCCCGGTGACAGCAGGTAATGGTGAGGATGCAAAGAGAAACACTCCTCCATTGTTGGTGGGATTGCAAACTGGTACTACTACTTTAGAAATGAATTTGACAGTTCCTCAGAAGATTGTACATAGTTTCACCTGAGAATTCAGCTATAATACTTCTGGGCATATACCCAAAATCAGCTCCAACATATAACCAAAGCACATTTCCCACTACACTCATAGTAGCATTATTTATAATATCCAGAAGTTGGAAAGAACCCAGATGTCCTTCAACAGAGGAATGGATACAAAAAATATAGTACATTTACACAATGGAGTACTACACAGCTATTAGAAACAATGACCACATGAAAATCTTAGGCAAATGGATGGAACTAAAAAATATCATCCTGAGTGAGGCAACCCAGTCACAAAGAATGCACATGGTATATATTCACAGATAAGTAGATAGTAGCCCAAAAGCTTGAAATACCCAGGAAACAATTTACAGTTCCTATGAAGCTCAAGAAGGAAGACCAAAATGTGGGTGCTTTAGTCCATCTTAGAGGGGGAAACAAAATACTCATAGGAGGAAATATAGAGAAAAAGTGTGGAGCAGTGATTGAAGGAAAGGTCATCCAAAGACTGCTCCACCTTGGAATCTATCCTGTATGCAGACACCAAACACATTCACTATTGCAGATGCCAAGAACTGCTTGCTGACAGGAGCCAGATATGGATGCCTCCTGAGAACCTTTGCCAGAGCCTAACTGATACAGATGAGGATGCTTGCACATAGATATTGGACTGAGCATAGGGACCCTAATGGAGGAGTTAGAGAAAGGACTGAAGGAGCTCAAGGGGTTTGCAAGCTCATAGGAAGAACAACAATATCAACCATTCAGAGCCTCGCCCTCCAAGAACTTTTAGGGACTAGACCACCAACCAAAGGGTACACATGAAAACCCATGGCTCCAGCTGCATATTTAACAGATTATGGCATAGTCTGGCATCAATAGGAGGCACAGCCCTTGGTCCTGTGACAGCTAGTTTCCTAAGTGTAGGGGAATGCAAAGGTGATGAGGTGGGAGTGTGCGGGTGGGAGTGGGTGCATCTTTATAGTTGCAGGGTGAGCAGTTATGTGAGAGGGGGGAACGGGGATGACATTTAAGATGTATATACAAAAATAGCCAATAAAAATTAATAAATAAATTTTAAAAAGAAAACATAAGTGTGCTGATAACTCAGAGTTTTCAGTTAACATCATTCCTCATTATCTGTGTCTTGTCTCCCACAAAATGATTTTTAATTTTTATTACATTTTCCTACCAATTCCCTTATTTGTTTATATTAGGAGTGCAATGCAATATTCTTTTTGTCACTTTAATATTCTTTAGTAATATCCTTAAGAGTTCTCTTTACAAATGTACAAAGATTAGCTTTTAGCTGTACTTTATTGACATATTGACATATATATGTGTGCATAAATGTATATATATATACACATACATATGGATTTCATAGTAAACTGCAACATGTATTACAATGAGAAACTTAATCAACACAGTGAAAAACCCATAAATCTTTCACCAAGCCTCAGGCAATCTAAAGATATATCCAGCAATGTAACAGGACAAAAAAGAATGCAATCAGAATAAGGTAAATATGTGGATCAAATATTAAAAAGTGTAATAGCTGCAAGATAGCACTGATATTACTGACTAGATACATTTTTCTCAACAAAAACAAATCATTTTATTGAATCAAGAGACGTGGCTCAGTTGTTGAACATATTTATTGCTCTTTCAGAAGACATGGATTGATTTCCGGAAATCCACATAGAGGCTCACATCATCATTAACTCTAGTCCTATACTTCTAGTGCCCTTTTCTGGACTCGGTGGGCTCCTGTATGCTCATGGTGTGATAAACTCATATAAGCACACACACACACACACACACACACACACACACACACACACACACACACAAAACTTATTAAGTAAAATTGATAAACAATCCCATAGGAAGAACAAAAATATCAACCAACCCAAACATACATCCCAGAGCTCCCAGGGACTAAACCACCAACCAAAGAATACACATGGGGGACACATGGCTCCAGCCGCATATGTAGCAGAAGATGGTGTTATCTGGCAGCAATAGGAGGAGAAGCCCTAGGTCCTGGGAAGGCTCCTTTCTCCATTGTAGGGGAATTGATGTGGAGTATGTGGGTGGGAGAGAGAGCATCCTCATAGAAACAGAGGGAGAGGAAAAAAGAGAGGAGGGAACCGGGAAAGGGGGTAACATTTGAAATCTAAATACATAAATTACACATTTAAAAAATTATAAATAAGAGAAAAGTATTAAACAATAATTTCAAATATATGCACATACTATATATCTAAGTTATATAAATATATGTATGAATGAATTGTTAAGAAAAACCTAGGTGGCTAATATTGCTTTCAAATGGGTAAATAATCAGTCTTTCTAAAAGTTCTGGATTTAATATTGTCATTAAAACTACCATAATCAATTGCTTATTCTATTTCAAACAGTCAAAATATTTAATGAAGTTTAGAAAAAATAGCAGAACATTTACAAGTTATGTTTAAGATATTTAAATTGTAATTTGATAACATTAGATTTGACGATGTTTTGTCCTTTTCTCAAAGGAATAATAATTAGGCATCTTGTTACATGAAATATATTATCATAGCTTTGGTTATTTTCCAAATAAATTTTTGTAGTTTAAATTTTCATTTTAGGTTGAGTCATGTCCAAATGTTTCTGGCTCCAAAAACATGGCCATAGTATCTGAGGGAAAAAAGTTTTAACTTGACAGATTAAAGAGAAATCTTTGCTAATTTTTTTTAGATTACAGTGCTTGCTTATATGAGCATGCAACTTGAGTTTACTATGAAACCTTCCATTTGCAAATTGTAAAGGTGATAATCTTCAATAAAGTAAGGAACATCCAGAATAGAAGCATACTGTTACATTTCTGAAGGCCTGTGCCAACTGAGTCCCTTCATGTCCTTGACACATTGTGTAGCATTGTCATTACACATCATTATTAATTATTAATCTTTCTGGACCAGAAGAAATGGTAAAAATATCATTTCAAATATGTGTGTGTGTATGTCCAATATACATGTGAAATAAAAAGATAAATGGAAGAAATGGAAGTCCTTATCTATAATAAGTGGAGATAAATTATTGAAAGGAAACCCAATTTTACTTAATTCCACTAACAAAAATAATGACCACACAAATGAAATTAATGACACTAACTTTCCAAGTGCAGTAACTACATGAGAAAGGACACTCTTTCAGATCAACACTTTCTCTTACTCAGGGTCTTTATCAAGGCAGTTTTAACATCTTTGTTCCTCAAACTGTAGATTAAGGGATTCAGCAGAGGAACTGTGTTGGTGTAAAAGACAGAGGAGATTTTGCCCTCATTCATTGATTCAGCAGAAGATGGTTTGAGGTACATAAATGCACCTGATCCAAAGAACAGAGAAACCACGATTATGTGGGAACTGCACGTGCTGAAGGCTTTGGACCTGCCCTCCTTGGAGCTGATATGAAAAATATTTGAGAGAATGAAACCGTAGGAGATAAAGATGGTGATGCTGGGTACAAGGATATTGATACCCACAACAACAAAAACCTCCAGCTCATTGACATAGGTGCTGGTGCAGGAGAGTTGAAGCAAAGGGGGGATGTCACAGAAGTAATGATTGATAGTGTTTGCATCACAGAAGGTCAGTCTCAGCATGCACCCTGTGTGAGCCATGGCACCAGAAAATGCCATCATGTATGAACCAAACATAAGGCTCAAACACAGTTTAGGAGACATGACAATATTATACAAGAGTGGATTGCAGATGGCCACATAGCGATCATAAGCCATTGAGGTCAAAACATAGCACTCAGAAATGGAGAAAAAACAGAAAAAGAAAAGCTGGGTCATGCATCCTCTATAGGAAATGATGTTTTTCTCTGATATAAAGTTGACCAACATTTTGGGTGTGAACACCGAAGAGTACCAGAGGTCAACAAAGGACAAGTTAAAGAGGAAAAAGTACATTGGAGTGTGGAGATGAGAATTCAGCTCAATTAAGCTAATCAAACCCAGATTTCCCAACACAGTGACAATGTACATCACTAGAAACAGGATGAAGAGGGGGCACTGGAGATCAGGCTGCTTGGTTAATCCCAGAAGAATGAACTCAGTCACTGAAGAGTCATTTGCAGAACCCATTCTTTAGAGGAATCTGTGAGCACAGGCCAAGAGAAGTCATGTTAGAGGAAAATACAACCATTCTCACAACAGTCTTCCATAAAACATAGAGCATCATCCTCAGAAATAATTTCTTTGATATAATTATTATCTTGTGCTCAAATACTTAATAACACACCCACACACACACAACACACACACACACACACACACACACACACACAATTTCGTACAGCTTTCGATAATTTTGGCCATTATTCTCTCACCTTTTCCCAGTTCTAGCCTCCCTTCTCTATGTAATCAACTTTATATTATTTTTACTCTTGAGCATGCTAATTTCTGTTGCTAATATCTTTTTGGAACTGTGGCCTTCCTGTAGAGATTGTTACCTCATCAGGGACTACACTCAGAGAAAACTGACTCTCCTCTTAGCAACCTACAATTGCTAAGGAAGAGACTTGTAAATGCTCTCCCCTTCCTGTGCTAGGATTTGGTCTGTGTTGGGTTTGCACAAGTCTTATGCATGATTTCACAATTATTGTAAGTTTGCATGTGTAATTTCCATTATGTGTTCAAAAGATACATTTTTCTCATATTAATCCAACCTCTGGCTCTTCTAATCTTTCTGACCTTAATTGTTAACAAGACAAATAATGTTGTACAATATCAATCTTATCCCATATGAAAATATGTCTTCTGAAATTCAAAGAATAAGGAAGGAGGGACCTGAACCAAGATAGAATCATATTCAGTTTTTCCTGGTCATAAAGCTTTCACTCATTGATGAGATGAGAGATATATACATTGGCAACATTTGTTGACCGCTAACAAAGGTAAAACTTTGATAAAATGAAATCAGTACACTGTTCTAAAAAAGTCAAAAATTGTTTAGTTACTATCATATTATAGAAAAAATTTATGACTATAGAACAGTAAGGTTTTATCCAAGAAGAAATAATAACTTCAAAATTCTGCTTGCCCTAACATCCCCAGTATCTCTGAACAGTTTTCATGCCCCATTTTCAGCAGAACTTTATAAACCTTTCATTTAAATTTGCAAAATATGGAAAATAGTGATTTATATTTTAGATCTCTGAACATTAAGTGCAAAAGAAAACAATATTATGAATGGAATTCAGAAAGCCACATTTATCAAGTTAAAAAAATACAGTTTCTTCATTGTTTTACTTACTTAGCTGGTTTTGAATGAGAAGTTATATCATATTTCCAGGATGTTCAGCCAGAATCTCAAACTAAGCTCATAACTTAGTATCATAAGGTAAAGCCATCTCAAGAAGCAGAATAAAATTATCACCTTCCCTTTCATGTGTAAGAGTTTCAATGTGCTACTAATATTATCATGCACTCCCCAAATAAACAGGGTAGATGATCACGCAGACCTCTCAGAGGAATAGTTTCTGTGTGTATTAGAGAGATACATAGTTTATAAGTATAACTTCGACTTTCAATCTGTCATTATTTCCTTAGGGAACTTTGATATTTCTCTCAAGTTTTCTTTTTCACTTGAGGGATTGGAAATCCTCCAAGGAAAATGAAAACTACATAGTTTCTAATTCAGCAATGTAATAGAATAGGAAGTGCAGAATCCTTCTTAATTAACACAGTATCTGAGCCACAATTATGTACTCATCAATCTGTAAAGATTCTAAAAATGCAGGAGTCCCTGCATCCTGGTTGGCCATGACATCAGCCACACTGGATTGAAAGGGAAAAACAAGCCATGCACTACTCCAGACATAGCAACACAGAATAAGGATAAAAACACCCTCGTAGGAAACAAATGTAGCATGCACACACACACACATTTACTGTCACATTGTCTTTACCTATTATTTATAAGATGATTTCCTATGTAGACTGTCTCACAGGTATTTCTGAACAACAAAGTACATACTTTAATCCCAAATGCCAGTAAGAAAAGAGTCATAGGTGACAGTAGGCAGCTGTATAGTTAATACCCTCAAGTCAATATAGGAATAAGAGTTGAAAAATCTCACCCATAATTTCTCCCAATTAAAAGATAAATGGTGAGTGTGGCACTTCCAATGCCCTAACTTTTCTATGAGTTAACCAGATCTTTGACTATTGAGCAGAATGTTGAGCTATCGTCAAGTGCTAATAGGAATTAAGATGCATTTTCAGTACAATAAGAATAGATATGGGGATGTGGAAAAGAGATCACCACTCTTCCTACCCCAAAATGTTTCAAAGGCATAAAATATGAAAATCCCTAGACACATCTCGTAGCATCATCCCCAGAGTAGAAAGAAGTATTTAATATGTCAGGATGCAACTCATTTAGATACTGCTCTGGAGTTGGTTTCAGTCTCTGTTCTCTCAGAGCTCTGAAGGAGTCTATCATTCTGAACATCTGGAACAAAACAAAACAAAAGTGAATGCTATATTCAGTCATTTAAAAATAATTAATACCAATAGTTTTCAAACTCTTCCCAAATGTTGAAGAAACATTAATAGATAAAAAATCATTCTATAAGTCAAATAACTAAAATCAAAAAAAAAAAGTCAAACAAATATATAGCTACTCCAATGACTATATTTTAATTTTTTTCTTCCAGCTAAGTATAGGTTAGTCTGGACATAAATTTTATCAATATTGTTTTCCAATCTTTTCCTCATATTTATTTCTCACTAATTTTCAAATAAAGTTGGGTATATTTTTGTACACTTTTTTTTACTCCCTGTTGGGATTCATTTGTATATATGCTAATTTTCTTAATTGCCTTTTCATATTATTCATTGTTAGTATATTATAATGTAAGTGACATATATGTGTTGACACTTAAAGTTTAATGAATGTTTGTGTTCACAGTAAGATGAATCTTTAGAACTTTTGACATAGAAGGCCACATTCTTTGTGAAGAGGATTCATTATTCTTCATTGTAGCTGTTTGTATTTTAATGCTAATGTGGTCCTCCTCAATAGTTTGTATGAGTGGGCCTGCACATAGCTTGTGAGTGTCTGTCCTACCTTTATTGTGATTAGTAAATAAAGATTCCAACAGCTGACAGTTGGGGATGAGAGACAGAGTCAGGTGTTTAGGATTCCCAGGCTTGGGACCATGAGGAGGAAGAAGAAATCTACCATGCCAGGGGACTGTGGAGAGAGGGGAGACATGGGGTAGAAAAGCAAGGAAAGCATCCTGAGCTCTGGATCAAAAACATGTGGCCCAGATGGCTGACTATTTGGAATTAAGAGCAATCAAGATGGAGCATAGAAATTAGTAAAGAGTAACTTGGAATTATCAGTGGGAGGTAGATTCTAGCAGCTTCAAGGTTAGGAAGTTTCCCAGAGATTGTGCTACTTAGGGCAATAAAATGTAAAGCTGTGTGTGTGTGTGTGTGTGTGTGTGTGTGTGTGTGTGTGTGTGTGTGTGTGTGTGTGTGTGTGTGTTTTCTGTTTGGGAACATAAACTATTGGGGCAATAGCAACCCTGCTCAAGATTCATTAATAAATATTAATTCTATACTTCATGATTTCTTGTCTCAATGACTCTCTCTAGAACTTTCACTACTACATTGAATAGAAAATTCAAAAGATTTATCAATGTAATATTTATTCCAGAGCTAGTGTTGAATGAATTCTTTTTCTTGGTCCTTTTGTGACATAATGCCCTCATTCTGTCTTATAATTTTTGCATCCCCTTTACACTGGTGTTTTCAAACTTATTACTCTTTATTTATAGAACACTT
Source organism: Rattus rattus (assembly GCF_011064425.1). NCBI lineage: Eukaryota > Metazoa > Chordata > Mammalia > Rodentia > Muridae > Rattus > Rattus rattus. The sequence continues at coordinate 32,225,260 of NC_046161.1, read as the reverse complement.
TGTTCAGCACATTTAAAGACAAATTTTATTAATTAATCATTTATTGTTAAATGATTCATGCTGTGAACAGTCAAGGATATGAATGTCCCACCCTCAATCTACACAGACAAGACTAAAGATGAACCATTCTCTCTCCATTTTGTGTGCATGTGTATGCCTATACATAATTGTAGTCTATGTACTTGTTTTATGTGTGCTTGTGGGGTATGTACGTGTGTGTGTCTGTTTACACATGTGTATACATCCATGTGCATACACATGTGTATGCAAGTAGACTTTGAAATATGTGTGCATGTATGTGGAGGCTGTACCTTTACACTTATATGAATCTGGGTCTCTAGGTAATAAGTTGCAAAATGCTCTAATCCAGTATTATGTGACTCAAGACAACATAAAGAGTGTTTACAAACTTGAATATGAACTGTAACACTTCACTCGAATTGGTAATTAAATTTTATAACAGATATGGTAAACAAGAAATCCGCTGTGTGTTAAATATTAGCCCCGGCTGATAAAGCCCAGTTATTAGGAAAGATGTAGAAGCTACAGTGAAATTAATGTGTCCTACATAAAAATGGCGACTAATAAGAGATTGGGAGTACTTTGTTAGATCTGTGTAAAGCCTGCAAATGAGGGTAAGGAAGGGTCTCTTCAGAAACAATGACAACAGAAAAAGACATAGATGGATTTGTTGATGAAGTCAGGTCTTAGTACTAGTAAGAGTCTACCTAGTACCAGCCTTCTTAGTTGGATTTTGGGGGAAACACTGGATGTCCTCTGAAGACTATACAACATGCCCACTTCATATTGGTCCACCACAGTGGTCGATAGCTCTATTTACCGGGATAGCTTATGACTCTGAATAAATAGCCAACTATTTTTGCCAATTAAAAAAATCATTCAATTCTTTATTATTTTAAAAGACATTGACTTAGCCAGGTGGTAACAGTACATATCTTTAATTTCAGCATTCAGGAGACAGAGGTAGGTGAATCTCTGTGAGTTTGAGGTCAGCCTGGTCTACAGAGTGAGTCCTATTATGGCCAGGACTACAAAGCTACACAGATAAAACCTATCTGGAAAACCATAAACAAAATAAAATAAAATAAAATAAAATAAAATAAAATAAAAAGGACAGTCTCTTATATTTTTCACCAACAGTTTAATTCAAAGAAACGAGAAAAAAGAAAAGAAAAAAAAGCCCACCTTATTAACTAATTGAACCTGGTTTATTCTCCAACTTAAATTCCATATATGCATAGTACATAAAAAACAGCCAATTTAGAAATTATTTGGTTTCATAAAATCCAACCAATTTAGGAATGATTTGGCTTCAGGCCCGCTTTAAGTTTAAATTTGCTATCCAATAACCTGAACCTGCATCCTGTCAAAAGAAATTATCTTAATGATGTTTCAAGGAATTTTCAGAAAAACACTGGGGCTAAAAGGAGAACTATTTTCTGAACAATCAGGGACTAAAATTGATCTTCCTACCTAGAGTCTCCATGACCACTTACAGCTCTCACGCCGTGGCTATCTTTATGCTGCTACAAATACAATCAGTATCTATCTTCCAGTGTAAGCATCCTTGCTACCTGAAGCTCTGCTGATCTGTAGTCAGTAGGCATTGTTATCGTCATATGACATTCATAAACTATGAGACAGGATGATTTGCAAATCCTCCTTTAAAATTCTCGGTGAAGAGGGGCTTTCAATGCCTACTTTCTTTCATTCCTGCCATTGGATGATTTTTATATATCACAAAGAAAAAAATTATAATCATATTTTAAAATGGAACTATTACTGTATAATCACAATTCCTCAAATAAAAAAAAACCAATAATATGAATTAAGAATACATATATTAGCAGCAGTTGACTTGAAGTCAGGAAAGAAAAAAAAAGAACCTCAGTCTATTTTATTGTCTTCTCTGGGCATCAGTTCAGTACACACTATAAGTGAATGTAAGCGACCTCAGATAGGCTCATAGAGTTGATTCCCAATAGAGCAGAAAATATAGGGTGTAGGTGAAAACTTTGATCTGTCTGACAGATTTTGTGAGTAGTTTAAAATTTTATTTACGCTACAATGGAGAACACACAGAAAGGAGGAAAGGCATTGTTCTGACTTTCATTCCCAAAGACGCATTATGTGTGTAAATGAAAAAAAAATCCTACAACCAATGACAGATGATCAGACTTCTATTACTCTATTTGATCAACTGTAGAACCATTATGTTTTCCAAAAAAAAAACCCAGAACTTCAAATCACAATAGAAAAGAAAAATTGTTTAATATTAGGAATAATTAAACAAAAGGCAAAAATCATTAATAATCCTGAAAATGGTAAGGAAAAGAAAGATACTTTAAAATTATGAGAAATAAATTTTAAAATAATTCAAATTTTATTTTTAGACAAGAATAAAATAAATGTTGCATTAATCAAAATACAAGGCATTTACATTCCAAGGCATAATGTGCTAAATTTTAAAAACTAAATTTAAAAACAGAATAATGCCTAGGGAGGAAAATCAAATAAAAGGTCATCCTGAAAATCATTTTAATATATACAAAGTATCAGATGACCTCTAGCCACAGGCAGATACATGTTGTCTCCATTCAAAATTTCCGTCTACTCAGAGTTTTTCTCAGGGCCATTTTTACATCTTTGTTCCTTAAACTGTAGATTAAGGGATTCATCATAGGAACCACATTGGTATAAAACACAGAAGAGGTTTTTCCTTGATCCATCGATGAAGAAGAAGATGGTTTGAGATACATAAATGCACCTGATCCAAAGAACAGACAAACTGCAATTATATGGGAACTGCAGGTGCTGAAGGCCTTGGACCTGCCTTCATTAGATTTGATGTGGAAAATGCTGGACAGAATGAAACCATAAGAGATAAAAATGGTGATGCTGGGCACAATGATGTTGATGCCTACCACAATGAAAACTACGAGTTCATTGACATAGGTGCTGGTGCATGAGAGCTGCATCACAGGGAGGATGTCACAGAAGTAATGGTTGATGGTGTTAGCATCACAGAAGGTCAGTCTTAGCATACATCCTGTGTGAGCCATGGCACCAGAAAATGCCATTACATATGTGCCAAGCATAAGGTTCAAACACAATTTAGGGGACATGGCAACAGTGTACAAAAGTGGATTACAGATGGCCACAAAGCGATCATAAGCCATTGAAGTCAACACATAACACTCAGAAATGACAAAAAAACAAAAGAAATATAGCTGGGTCAAGCATCCCATGTAAGAAATTGCATTCTTGCTCAATATAAAGTTCATCAGCATTTTTGGAGTGAACACAGTAGAATAGCAGAGATCTATGAAGGACAAGTTAAAGAGGAAAAAGTACATAGGAGTGTGAAGATGTGAATTTAGTACAATAAGAATTATCAGACACAAATTTCCCAATGCAGTAACAATATACATTATTAGAAACACAAAGAACAGGGGAATTTGGAGATCAGGCTGGTTTGTTAAACCTACCAGAATGAATTCAGTCACCAAAGAGACATTTGCAGAAGCCATTTTTTTTTCTCTAAGAGAATCTGTAGGTAAAGGAAAATGTTCTCATTAGAAAAATGACCTTTCTTCCTATCATGATTCTTTAACCCACTAGGAAAGTGCTGGTTGAATATGTATGAGAATAGACCCACCTGAGCACATATATTAAAGTCTACAGTGCATCAGCAAATTATAGAGAGGACAGTGATAAAAACATAAATATAATTTCTAGAAAGGAAGTTAAGTGAGAATAGATGAGGACAGGAACATTTTTCTCTCATTTATTTATTCCTTCAATAGAGTCCTTTCCACACATAAAATGGGAGGCTGAGGCCTTATCTACTTACTGGTGGCCATGGATATCAATTTATCTCTAGTAGAGCTAGGAATGAGGCTAGGAAATTTTGGCAGAAGAAGAAATGTCATCTTGAAGTCTCATATTAATAAGGATGTTCATACATGTGGGATTCAGAAAATCAACATAGCAAAAATTCAGAGATTTCTTACCTTTCCTATTCAGTGTATGTAGAAGAGAAATTTTGGATTCCAAGGTTTTGTATGCTTTTATTATATTAAGAATATATAGTAAAGACTTAATTCCTGATATACTTTAATAATATTTCTGAACTACAGGTGATATTTTGTTATTAGAATTTGGAGTGTTCTCCAACAGCAGAGAAAACTAACTTTATTATGATCCTCACACTGACACTAAATAAGATAAAGTTTTTATTGTGACTTAAATGACTTAACCCACTTGCTTATAAATGGAGTAGAAGTAGAATTACTCTCTTCCCAAGAGGATAGCATGTAAATATAAAAAGAAATTGAGGTGGTTGAATTTACAGCTTGGATTATGATACGCCTTTTGTTCCCTTGGGACTTAAAATTGTTTGCAAGTTTCTCTTTAGGGAAAATATGCCTTCTTGTGGATATGGAAATGTAAACTCCCAACTTCCCCAATTATCTTGATCTCTGTAGATGTATCTACTACTTGGTTTGTTGTTTATTTTTCATCTTAATTAAGAATTTCTGAATATACTACAAGCTCCCTAATTACATTACATGAATATAGCTAGAAAGATAGATGATAAATAATGCTGATGATAGAGATAGAGATGATAGATATTTTTTAAACAAATTTAAAGGATCAATTTTTATGCGTGTAGTTGTTACTTCTAAACACCCACCAGACATTTCTGAAACTTCAGTTAGTAAGTGAGGTTATAATTCCACGGTTTCAATACTTTCTTTTAGAACAAAATATTTTTATCATATAAAGTACAATTTAAGTACTTTTCTTTTATAAATCTTTTCTTTAGTATCTTGCCTTATTTTTGCCTAACCCTAAAAGATAAATTTTCCTCTCTTGTTATCTTCAGTAAGTCTTGAATTCCAGGGTTCACGTTTACATAGAAACTCACTGTATGAAATTTTTTTAAGATATGAGTCAGGTACTCTTTCTGGTTTTTATAAGGGTTTATATTTATTCCATTATCACTTGAAAATCTTATTATTTACATATAATTTTCAAAATCAATTGACTCAGTATTTGAGAGTTGAATCATGTACTGTGTTACTCGGTTCCAACATTCCACTGGGCATGGTGTTTAATGTCTTTAATTTCACCACTCTGGAGGCAAAGGCAAGCAGATCCCTTGAATTTGAGTCCAACCTAGTGTATAGATGGGGTTCCAGTACTAGACAATGTTACTGTCTGGAAAATTGCTATGCTCACTGAACATTGAACATAAAATATCCCTGAATACAATGGTGACTAAAAGAATGCATGGAAAACATTGTAATTATAGACTTATTCAAAATTATAACAATAGTGTAGAAAAGATTATGAATATTTCTACAAATTTCCACAACTTTTTCAGGAGCTCAGTTTGGATAAGGAATGTTATACCCCTATTAGCAACATTTTTTTTTCTTGCAAGGAAAAAATTATTGGGACAGTTCATTATTATGTACTATTACAAAGAAAAGTAAGATCACATGTTCTTTTGGTTACTTTTTAAATTTATCTGAAGTCATGTATTTATTCAGGTGATTGTCTGAACATCAGGTCTATACTCTTTTCATTTTTTGAGCTTATATAAAAAATTAAATATGCCAGAAAATTCCACATTACAGTTTTTCCCATTCTTTCCTTTCTTCCCATACCCGCCTTTACAAATTCCTCCTCCCATTACTCCCTCCCATTCTCCTCATTGAAGGAGACTCTCTGTGTCGCACCCTATCCAGTTGCATGCAGTCCCAGCAGGTCTAGGACAAAAACAGCCCCTGTTCCACTTGTTAGGGGAACCATATGAACACCATTATGCATATTTTCTAAAAATGTATAGGCTATCTAGATCCAGCTCCTGAATGTTTTTGTCCAGGCTTTGAAAATACCCCTGTTATCAGGGTGGTTGATTCTGTGGGTCTTCTTGTGATGTTCTTGACCCCTCAGACTTGCTCATTTCCATCCCCAACTCCTCCACAAGAGTCACTTAGTTCTGCCTGATGTTTGGCTTGGGTATCTGAATCTGCTTCTATCTCCTGCTATATTAAACATCTAGGAGACAATTTTGCTAGATTCCTGTCGGCAAGCATAACAGAGTATCATTAAAAGTATCTGGGGTTTCCTTTCTCATATGGGATGGATCTCAAGTTGGGAAAGCCCTTAGTTGACTATTTCCTCAGACTCTGCTCCATTGCTATCCCTTTAAACCTTGTAGGCAAGACACATTTTGGACTGAAGGTTTTGTGGGTGGATTGATGTCCCCTTCCCTCCTACACAAGTCCTGCCTGGGTATAGGAGGTGGTCATTTCAGTCTCTATATTACCCTCTGGTAGGAACCTAAGCTAGGGTTATCGCTCACAGAATCCCTGTATCCACTCTCATACCAGGCTTCCAGATAGTCACCAGAGATGCCAATCCCCACCCTAACACTTCCATTCTCACTCCTACCCTCTACCCATACCTGTTTGCCATCCCTGGTCATCTTCTCCCCTCCTTCCCTACCCGTTTCCCTCTCTCCATCAACCTCTGATGACTAGTTTTCACTTCTGAGAGAGATTTCCACATCCTTCCTTGAAACCTCCTTATTATCCAGTCTCTTTTATTCTGTGTATTGTAACATGGTTGTACTTTATGACTAATGTCCACTTATAGGTGAGCACATAACACAAGTGTCTTTCTATTTGCCTGCAAAATTCATGATATCTCTGTTTTTAATAGTTGAATACTATTTCATTGCGTAGATGTACCACATTCCCTTTATCCATTCTTCAGCTGAGGAATACCTAGTTTGTTTCTATTTTTCTTACTATTACAAATAAGGCTGCTATGAACATAATTGAATATGTTTCCCTGTGGTATACTGAGGAATCTTTTGGGCATATAACGAGTAGTTGTATAGCTGGGTCTTGAGGGAGAGATATTACCAGTTTTCTGAGAAATTGCCAAAATGATTTACAAAGTAGTTGTACACATTTGCACTTTCATCAACAATGGAGGAGTGTTCGCCTTCTTCAGCATCCTTGATAGCATGATCTTAGCCATTTTGATGGGTATATAATGGAATCTCATGGTGTTTTGATTTGCATTTCCCTGATGAACATTTCTTTAGGTGCTTCTTGCTCATTTGAGATTCCTTTGTTTAGAATTCTGTTTAGCTCCACAACCAATTTTTAATTTTTTTTTGGATTGTTGGTATCTCATGTCTTGAGTTCTTTATGAAATTTGGATATTAGCCCTCTGTCTGATCTACAGTTGGTGAAGATATTTTTCCAGTTGGTTTGCTGCTATTTTGTTTTTTCCCTTACAGAAGCTTTTCAGTTTTATGAATCCCATTAACTAATATTTTATATTAAAGCCTGAGCTATTGATATCCTATTTAGGAAGCTGTTTCTTGTACCAATCAGTTGAAGGCTATTCCCCACTTTCTGCTCTATTAAATTTAGTATATCCAGTTTCACTTTGAGTTCTTAAAAGTTACAAGATCATCTAAATAGACACTAAAAAATCCTTTGACAAAATTCAACACTACTTCCTCTTAAATGTCTCAGAGAGATTATGGATACAAGGCACATACCTAAACAAAATAAAAGCAATATACAACAAGCCAAAAGCCAACATCAAATTAAATGGAGAGAAACTTAAACAACTCCACTAAAATCAGCAGTGAGACAAGGCTGTCCAAACTCTCCCTACCTATTCTGCCAGGGCCTATCCCCAGGTAGGCTCTTCTAACTTGCTAACTTTTTTGTTAGTTAGTTAGTTTGTTTGTTAGTTTGTTTGTTAGTTAGTTAGTTTGTTTGTTTGATTTTATGCAGAGGAGGGGGAAAAGCATCAGCAGAGGATGAGACTTTTTTCTTTCAAGATATGGGGGTAGGAATTTGTCTTGCAAGATATTTAGGGTTGCTGTACAAATAATAAAAAGTTTACTTGCCTAAGTCTAAGTTATTTTGCTACTATAGCTGACCTGCCTTTTGTGTTTCTCTGAGACAAGAGACTGCAGTCTCTGGCACTTAGTCCCTTATCCTAAAACAGTATGAGATTAAGTAAAGGATTAATTACTAGAACCTTATCCCTTTTAGTGAGATACTTGTTGATTGTCAGACTAGGGAAGATTTGGAGAAATAAACTTCCACTGAACCAAGAGAAGAGAATAATGCTTGCAGAAGGAAAAAGTTTTACTTAAGCAAATATGCATAAGCTCACATAAATTCATTTACAGATTCACACATGTTCATTTGTATATTTCCATTCAACCAGAGAACTACTAAAGCTGATAAACAACTTCAGCAAAGTGGCTGGGTATAAAATTAACTCAAATAAATCAGTAGCCTTCCTCTACACAAAAGAGAAACAAGCCGAGAAAGAAATTAGGGAAATGACACCCTTCATAATAGACCCAAATAATATAAAGTACCTCAGTGTGACTTTAACCAAGCAAGTAAAAGATCTGTACAATAAGAACTTCAAGACTTTGAAGAAAGAAATTGAAGAAGACCTCAGAAGATGGAAAGATCTCCCATGCTCATGGATTGGTAGGATTAATATAGTAAAAATGGCCATTTTGCCAAAAGCGATCTACAGATTCAATGCAATCCCCATCAAAATACCAATCCAATTCTGCAAAGAGTTAGACAGAATAATTTGCAAATTCATCTGGAATAACAAAAAACCCAGGATAGCTAAAACCATCCTCAACAATAAAAGGACCTCAGGGGGAATCACTATCCCTGAACTCAAGTAGTATTACAGAGCAATAGTCATAAAAACCGCATGGTATTGGTACAGAGACAGACAGATAGACCAATGGAATAGAATTGAAGACCCAGAAATGAACCCACACACCTATGGTCACTTGATTTTTGACAAAGGAGACCAAACCATCCAATGGAAAAAAGATAGCATTTTCAGCAAATGGTGCTGGCTCAACTGGAGGTCAACATATAGAAGAATGCAGATCGATCCATGCTTATCACCCTGTACAAAGCTTAAGTCCAAGTGGATCAAGATCACATCGAACCAGATACACTGAAACTAATAGAAGAAAAAATGGGGAAGCATCTCGAACACATGGGCACTGGAGAAAATTTCCTGAACAAAACACCAATGGCTTATGCTCTAAGATCATGGGATCTCATAAAACTGCAAAGCTTCTGTAAGGCAAAGGACACTGTGGTTAGGACAAAACAGCAACCAACAGATTGGGAAAAGATCTTTACCAACCCTCCAGCAGATGGAGAGCTTATATCCAAAATTTACAAAGAACTCAAGAAGTTAGACTGCAGGGAGACAAATAACCCTATTAAAAAATGGAGTTCGGAGATAAACAAAGAATTCACAGCTGAGGAATGCTGAATGGCTGAGAAACACCTAAAGAAATGTTCAACATCTTTAGTCATAAGGGAAATGCAAATCAAAACAACCCTGAGATTTCACCTCACACCAGTGAAAATGGCTAAGATCAAAAACTCAGGTGACAGCAAATGCTGGCAAGGATGTGGAGAAAGAGGAACACTCCTCCATTGTTAATGGAATTGCAGACTGGTACAACAATTCTGGAAATCAGTCTGGAGGTTCCTCAGAAAATTGGACATTGAACTACCTGAGGACCCAGCTAAACCTCTCTTGGGCATATACCCAAAAGATGCCCCAACATATAACAAAGACACATGCTCCACTATGTTCATATCAGCCTTATTTATAATAGCCGGTTTTACAGTATTATTAGAAAGAAAAAGTTAAGTTGGCAATGAGAGGAATGAAAAGGTAAATTGCTTTAAGATATTGCTTTTAAATAAGACAGAGCATAGAAAACTGTAGAAATGACAAAAGAAGATAAACTTTGGAAATATTAAAACCAAATATGGAAGCCTCAAACTTCCTTTGATGAGAAAAATAAGTAGCTTTCAGGATTACACCATGATTTTCTGCATGTTCAAAATCTGAAATTTTAAAATAGGATAATATTGTCTAAGAGAGGTAAACACAGATATCTTCTGTACTGCCCAATAATATAAATTATCGCTATGCAAAAATAAAATTTAAGAAGAAAAAACTGAACAGTCAAAAGTTCTTCCTGCTCAGAGATTTCCTGAGGGCAACTTTAATATCTTTGTTCCTCAAACTGTAGATTAAGGGGTTCATCATGGGAACCACATTGGTGTAAAAGACAGAAGAGATTTTTCCTTCATCCCAAGAACCAGCTGAGGAGGATTTGAAATATGCAAATGTACTTGAACCAAAGAACAGAAAAACAGCAATGAGGTGGGAGCCACAGGTGCTGAAAGCTTTGGATCGGCCTTCAGAGGATCTGATGCGGAAGATGCTGGAGAGGATGAGACCGTAGGAAATGAATATAGTTGAAGAAGGAACAATGATATTAATGCACCCAACAACGAAGATTACAAGTTCATTGACATATGTGCTTGTACAGGAGAGCTGAAGCAAAGGAGGAATATCACAGAAGTAGTGGTTGATGGTGTTAGCATCACAAAACTTCAATTTCAGCATGCATGCAGTGTGAGCTACAGCATCAGCAAATGCAACAAAGTATGAACCAAGAATAAGGTGCAAACATACCTTAGGGGACATGACAAGACTATACATCAGTGGGTTACAGATGGCCACATAGCGATCATAGGCCATCGAAGTCAATACATAACACTCAGAAATAACAAAAAAACAAAAGAAATAGAGTTGGGTCATACATTCCATGTAAGAAATTGTATTCTTCCTTATTATAAGGTTCATTAGCATTTGGGGAGTGAACACTGAAGAATAGCAGAGGTCTATGAAAGACAAGTTAAAGAGAAAAAAATACATAGGAGTGTGAAGGTGAGAATTCAGCACAGTTATAGTTATCAAAAACAAATTTCCCAATGCAGTGACCAGGTACATTGCAAGAAACAGAAAGAACAGGGGTATTTGGAGATCAGGCTGCTCTGTTAACCCTACGAGAATGAATTCAGTCACCAGTGAGACGTTTACTGAGTCCATTCTTATCTACAGGAATCTGTGGACACAAGAAAAAGAGTTGTATTAGAAGACAATCCACACTCAGTTATGAGTATTCAACCTGTGATGAAATGTGTCTTCTAGCCACAAATATGTATGCAGAATCAGCTGGTACAGTCACAATTTGTCTTACGAAAGCCATTGATTGAATTTCAGGATGATTTATGAAAAATATCACAAGACAGAGAGGAGAATAAAAATCTAAGAAAGACTCAACCTTCTTCCATCTCTTGCCTTCCTTCACTTGAGCTCTCCCTATAACAATAAAGTAGGAAATAAGTACCTGGGCAGTACTGTAGCAGAATTTTAGAATAACAGCTGTATCTGACATGAATCTGAAGTGATGGCACCTAAACTTTGAAGCAGTCTTTTACCAGTGATTATTTGAGATTTTTATGAGGTTATTCTTATAAAGGAGTCTCAGGGTCTTTGCATAACTTATGCCCAAGACAATCCCAGGTGATAGGTCTTTCCAGGCAACTCCTAGTTAAGATAAAATGTTTTGGTATGCATAGATTGACTTGCTAAAGAGGCCTTTTGTGCAACATTAACAAGAGCTTGAGGCTTACCTGGGAGAAGGCAGGGTAGGGAGGCAGACTGAGAGCCATGCAGACAAAGTGGTAAGAGAGTCAGTCAGGTTGAGTCTGAATGGTTAGCTCAATAGACTGCCCTTAGCAAAATGGTTAAGACAGTTAATCTATATAGATGCCTCTGTGTCTTTATTATTAACCTTCAGGTGGGAGCCTTAAAAGCTCAGCAACACAGTACAGTGCTGATTGCTGCTGCAGATTTGTCTTTCCTGTTTTATGAATGAAAAACATGTGCATTTGCTAAAACTAAAAGAACAAGAATGATGGATGCCCCTGTGTCATGAAGCTGGAAGACTGGATTGAGTTCTGGCCAAGCAGGAGAACCCTAATGGAAATGCTACATTCCAGTGGCCACCAACACCTCTTAATATTCTCTGATCCCCAAAAGCTTTCTTCTGACAGTTTCACTTGAGTCTCATTTTGTACAGGATAGGGAAGAATCTTTTTGAAACGCACCATACAGCAAGAGAGAGTGTGCATTCAGATAGAAAAAGAATTGAAAAGGATCTCCTAGGTGTAGAGAAAAACAAACATGCAATCAGAATATATTATATGAAAAACTCTTGTCAATAAAATGAAAATAAAAACCAAATATTCATTGTTAAAAACAGGAAGAATAAAAAGATAGGCATTAGTTATACCTGCAATTCAGATGGTTGCAATTTTTACTCCAAACATTAAAGGTCTTTAACTATACCATTCATCCTTGTTTATCTGGATAAATATTTCAGATACAAAGATTTCAGATCTTGCAATTCAAAGATATACACATATACACAAAACTTGATTTTCCTGGACCAGTTTCTGAAGCACAACATTATTTGGGATTAAGGCTTTGTCTCTTTTCTGGAAGAAGAGAAAATGGTTCTTTAACTGTGGGATATGTGTGCTTATATTCAGGGTTAGGCATTTACTTTACAGAAGGAGCCGAGGGGTGTGTTGTAACCTGGATCGTCATCCCTAATTCCTCAGGGACCCACAATTATACTCATACTTTCCAATCACTCTAGAGAGCCCGCATACACAGGGTAGATGGACTCTTGTGTCACCAATTAACTGAGCTCAGATGGGAAATCTGACTTTAGAGTTCTTTCTCTCTTGCTTCCTGCAGCTATCATGCATAGTCTTGCGCATGACTTTTGAAATTATGTGTCTGAAAGTTGTAAAGTATTATACCAAGTCACCTCATATATATATATATATATATATATATATATATATATATATATGAACATGAGCAATTATGACAGCAGGAGAGATATTTTTTCTGGTCTGCTGCCACATGGAAAAATGATTTATTAGAACAAATTCCATGACAAATCATATAAAATAACCGTTTTCGGAAAGACATCCACAAGACCGCCTGAGAACAACGTACAGAGGCCTTCAGAAGCCAGGCAGGAACAGTACCAATGCCAGGGCGAAGGCTAAAGTGACAGAGGAACTAAATGTGTAGAAGACACCATTTTGTGCATTTAAAAATAAAATTACGGGGTTGGGGATTTAGCTCAGTGGTAGAGCGCTTGCCTAGGAAGCGCAAGGCCCTGGGTTCAGTCCCCAGCTCGAAAAAAAAAAAAAAAAAAGAACCAAAAATAAATAAATAAATAAATAAAATTACACAGTGATGACCAGGGGTGGGAGGCATGGACTCTGCAGGAGAGCCGTTTACTTATAGAGAGCAGGCTGTGGGCAATGTGTGGACATGTATTGGGAGCAGCCAATAGGCTGGCTGGCACCTTCTCCAGACAGATAGCAGGCTACACACACACACACACACACACACACACACACACACACACACACACACACACACAGGTGGACTGAGCAGAGGCACACAGGACCTGTGCATGACTATCAGCTTAGTGTAAACAGGGAGACACATGCTACCCCTGAGGGCTCTGGGTCCCCCGCCGCAGCTACCTCTCCCCAGCAGATAGGTCCTGTTCAGGAGCAACACCCACACAAACATCAGGCAGGTCATAGAGCACACCCATGCCAGCCTGAACAATAGGGACCCTCCCCATCCCATTCCAGCCAACAGTCTCTTTGGCTTAGTGCCGCCAGAAACATCAGCAAGGGGCAGCGGCAGGGCAGCTGCTCTCTGCTCACCCGGCAGGCCCCAGCCGAACTAATAGCCAGAGAAATGTTAACAGAAAGATTACGGGGCCTCAAACCTATAGAGGTGAAGAAGAGTGTGGGTAATCAAACCTATAGAAGTGAAGAAGATTATAGGGCCTCAAACCTATAGGAGTGAAGACAACTTAGAAAGGTTGTATTGCAGCAAATAGGATTTTGTGTGGATAAAAGCTATCCAAAGTAGTTAAACAATGCCAAGTGTTCAGTTGTGAACTCCTATACAAAGAAGTAACATTATATGAACCAAAAGGTTGTATTTATATATTTAGGAGTCAATAGAGATACATACGTAACAGCAATTAAAGGCATAAAGACCCTGAATTTTAGAGACAACAAAAGGAGTGTATGTGAACGGTTGGAGGCCGGAAAGGAAAAACAGAAAAAATATGCAATTATATTTTTATTTCAAGAAATAAAACAAAATAAATTAAAAATATAAATAAATATAAAGTGAAATAAGTTAAAATATATAAATAAAACTCTAAAAGCTTTTACAAAAATAAAATAATGTAAAATGTAACTGCATCGTTTACTCAGCTCCCTCTTCTTCCTCTAAGCGTTCCTGTGCCTACCCAGACATACATAAAAATCTTATGTTACATGTTTCTGTATATGATTCTGATTTTAAAGATTAAAATCTTTATGTCATTATGCTGTATACTTAACATCATGCATGTAATATGTAACATGAAAATAAAATGGAACTACCAAACAATGAAAAGACCTCCCGTGTTCAGATATTATTAGCTTTAATATTAAGAAAATGCCATCATACCAAAAGCAACCTACAGATTCAGTGAAATCCCAGTCAAAATTCAACTGAAATTCTCCATTAAAATAGAAAACCCATGAGCACCTCTTTCCATATATACTTATGTAAAATAACATAGATGAACATTGGCTTGGATTTTAGGTAGAATTTCAAACAATTTCTGAACATGGTTTAAAGAAACTTAGGCAAACTTGTATACTTTAAATAAAAATGTGATTATTTTATAATAAAAATACTTATACACCTTAAAGTGTTGACTATACCTTGTCTTGGAATAGAAACTATTTATTCAAGGTATAATTCATTTTGTAATGTAAATGAGCATACCTTTGTCATAAGTATGTGAATTTGCCATTTTAAAACTGAGAAGAATAGTATATTTATCTTGTGAAAACTGCTTCAGGGACTGAGAAATTAGGTCAGTGAGTAAAGCCCTTGCTGCTCAAGTGGAAGAACTTGAGTTCTGATCACCTGAATTTATATAAAGCAGGGTGTGTAACTCAAATCTGTCATCTCAATGTTCCTAAGGGAAGGGGAAGTGAGAGGAGAGAAGAGAGAACAACTCTTGGAAGTGAATTGGCCACTGACCTGGGAAACCCATCAGTAAACAAGAAATCCTATACCCAAACAAGATGGCAAAGGAAAACTGACCTACCAAATATCCATAAATTTCGCTGAGTACTTCATGATGCAATTGTACCCCCCCCCCTCTCTCTCTCTCTCTCTCTCTCTCTCTCCCTGTTTCTCTTTCTCAACCCACATAGTAGAACCACATACATAAAGAAAAAACAAATTGTATTAAAATAAATTTCTTTAAATAACTACCAGCAATTCCACTGCAATTATTACTATTAGGTTATATGTCGTATATACATATATGTCTACAGTTGTGTAAAAATATTTTTTCGGATAAAGTTTAAGAATCCCTTATTTAGTGTATAGTTGCATGAGCAACATCTATAATTATGTAATTAATATGTGCTGGCTATTTTTTGTCATCTTGACACAAACTAAAGTCACCTGTGAAAAGAGAATCTCAACTGAGGGCTTACTTCCATCATATTGGCTGGTAAGCCTGACTTTGGAGGAAATTTTTAGGTACATTATTATGTGGGAGAATCCAGCCCACTGTAGGAAGATTGTCCTGAGCAAGAAGAAGCAGAGAAAAGTGTTGAATTCAAGCCAGTGAGAAGCACCTCTCTATTTTCTGTACTTCAGTGATTTTGTGCCTTTACTTCCCTCACTGGCGGATTGCAACTTGTAAGCAAAGAGAGCAGTGCCTATTCCAACTTGTTCTTGGCCAGTGTTTTATATAGAAACGAAGAAGCACCCCTTGATTGTTTAAGACCAGGAAACAGTACCCTTCTGTGATTTCTTAATTAATTTCAGCCTCATAATATGATTAAAAAGAAAAGACAGGCTTTTTATTGTTATATCATACATACACATTTCAACATATAATGCTGTATCTCAAAATTTTTCTTTATGGCAATATTTTCTGCTATTTCGATAAATTATAAAAATTAAATTAACAAATAAAGGAAGAAAATAAGGAATACAGAGTTACCAATTAAATATGTTCACTAAATACAAGATATACTTAAAACAAAAAGTACAAGCATGAAGACACATGTTTCCAATCAAACCTTCCACCTTGCCAACATTTTTCTTAGGGCAATTTTAACATCTTTATTTTTTAAGCTATAGATTAATGGATTCATCATAGGAACCACATTGGTATAAAAAACAGAAGAGATTTTTGCCCCATCCATAGACCCAGCTGAGGAGGGTTTGAAATACACAAATGCACCTGAACCAAAGAACAGAGAAACAGCAATGATGTGGGAGCTGCAGGTGCTAAAGGCTTTGGACCTGCCCTTTGATGAACTGATGTGGAAGATGTTGGAGAGGATAAAACTGTAAGAGATAAAGATGGTAGGAGTGGAAACAATGATGTTGATGATCACTATGACATAAGCTACGAGCTTATTAACGTAGGTGCTTGTGCAGGAGAGCTGAAGCAAGGGAAGAATGTCACAGAAATAATGATTGATGTTTGCATCACAAAAGGTCAGTCTCAGCATACACACAGTGAGGGCTAAAGCCTCAGAAAATGCCATCAAATATGAACCAATCATTAGGTTTAAACACACTTGAGGGGACATCACAACATTATATGAAAGTGGCCTACAGATGGCCACATATCGATCATAGGCCATTGAAGTCAGCACATAGCATTCAGAAGAAACAAAAAAAGAAAAGATGTAGAGCTGAGTCATACATTGCATATAGGAAATGACATTCAGTCTTAATGTGAAGTTCATCAACATTTTGGGAGTGAACACAGAAGAATAACAAAAATCTATAAAAGACAAGTTAAAGAGGAAAAAGTACATGGGTGTGTGAAGATGTGAATTCAAAAAACTAGAATCATCAAACCCAAATTTGCCAACGCACTGACTAGATACATTGCTAGGAACAGAAGGAACAGGGGTATTTGGAGATCAGGCTGGTGTGTTAATCCTATTAGAATGAAATCAGTCACCAAGGAGACATTTACTAAGTCCATGATTTTTAAAAGAATCTGTCAACTCAGGAAAAGTTGTACTAGAGATGAACCACATTCAGTCATGGGTCGAAACCACATGTGATGTGCATGCTGGGAATGTTTCTTCTAGCTCCCACTATGTCTAGAGATGCAGTTGGTATAATCACAAGCAAATTGTCTTACAGTCACAAGGCCAGTGGAACCACATTTCAATATTATTCCTGAAAAAGAAAATGCATGCAAAGGATGAAGACGAAAAGTACAAAATATGATTCAACTTTTCCCACCTAATTTTTCTGTTCACTAGAGCCCTCTCTATGTTAATGAAATCTGAAGCAGATATCTTGACAATGCAGAGTTATCTTTCGCAGCGACAGATTTTCCTGTTATGGCCTGAGTGAAAAACGTGTTTAGTCAAAAACTATAAGAACAAGAGTGGTGTAACTACTACCAAATGTCACAGAGTGAATAATCTTGAAGTCTGGAGTCCTGAGCATGCATAAGGACCATAATACAGATGTTGCAAATCCAGTGGCTACTTAGGCTTAAGACCAATCTCTGATTGCCCTGATGGCTTTCTTCTGCCACTTTCTCTTAGTCTCCAGTTATATAGGATAGACAAGGAACTGTTGCTAAATACCTTCATACACCAAGAACTATTGTTACTGTACTTGGTATTCAGAACCTCATTATTTACCTCTCTCTCTCTCTCTCTCTCTCTCTCTCTCTCTCTCTCTCTCTCTCTCTCTCTCTCCTCTCTCCCCGTGTGTGTGCTATATTTATTTAAATAAACTCCCTCATACAATACATTTTGAGGACAGTTTCCCCTCTCTACAGTCCTCCCAACTCTCCTACACCTAACCTCCCCGCTTGATTTACTCATCTACTATTTTCTCCTTAGAAAAAAAGAAGCCTCCAAGAGACAACAGGAATACATGACAAAACAAGATAAATAAAAGTCAAAAGTCTTATAGAGGCTAAATGAGACAGTACAACACAAGGAAAGGAGTCCCAGAAGCAGGCAAAAGAGTCAGAGAAACACCCACTCCTACTGTTAGATGTCTCAATCCAAACCTTGAAGATTTCCTGAGTTCCTATTTATACATATGCACCTGGTAGAATTACTTCTGATTCCACGGATCCATTCCATATCTTGTCAGTGTAAGAAGATGTAATCAAAATTCAATGCCTGAATGTTCCTGGAATGATGGTTGAATTTTGGAACATAATCACTGATTAATACTTTGAGTCTTTACTTGAGGCAGAAAAAATATGAACTGTAATGATATCATCCCACTGCCAATGGTAAGGCCCAGAGAGTTTTGTGTGGGCTTACCTGCAGAATACAGTTGGTTATAAACAGTGTGGAGATGTGTCTGCCTCTTCCCCTGAGAATGGCATTTAAACAGAAGAGTGAACTTGGGAAATTGTGTTACAGCCTGGGTGATGATTTGTCTTTAGATCTTCAGGGACTCGTGTATTTTCTCTTCACTCTATGGTAAATGCATCCCACAGTGGACGTAGAAAGATAGAATCTCATTTCCCCAGTCATCTTGAGATCTGTAGAAAATGTGTGTTTTAGATTCTTCATCTATTCCTTTCTGCAGTTAAGTGTAAAATGTCCACAGACTGTAGTCTAGGTTCACCAAGTTGCTTATAAACACTTACTAAAATATCCTGATCACCCTGTATATCCAATGACACTTATTATTTCATTTTTTCATACTATCATTCTTAAGTTTCTAATCTGATAGTATTAAGTTTATCTACTTGTATTTCATAGGTATTTGTTTTAGTGCTATCCCATATCATTGCCTAATGCTGGCCCTAAACTTACCCCTCTAGGTCTTATCATTTATTGTTGACATTAAATCCATACCTCCTTTTGTTTCAGTAGAGGTAGAGATGATTCATTCTCTCTCTCTCTCTCTCTCTCTCTCTCTCTCTCTCTCTCTCTCTCTCTCTCTCTCTCTCACCTCTCTCCTGCTCTCCCTCTCTCCCTTTTTCTCTCTCTCCCTTTCTTTTCCTCTTTCTCTCTCTCTGATATGGCTATGCAACTATAATTATTGTAACCCTATTTCTTGAAATTCCTCTAAATTATTCATTAGAATTCTTATATACTATTTAAAAAATTAGTCTTATGTATGAATTTTATTAGACTGTGAAGTTCAGTAACACAATTTAGTTAAAACTTCCAAGACCCTAAGCAACCACTTTACTCTGTCCATACAGATTTGCCCATTTGGACCTTGAACATAAAAATAACTGAGGATGTGTTGTACCTAATAGAAGGTGGTAAGCATCATGCTTCTTTACACATTCCAAAGCATACAAGGAACATGGGAAAGGTTATGAAAATAAATGCACCTTAGTGGCTGAAATTCAGTGCCTGAATGTTCCTGGAATGATGGTTGAATTTTAGAACATAATCTCTAAATAATACTTTGAGTCTTTTCTTGAAGCAGAAAAAAATATGAACAGTAATGGCATCATCCCACTGATAACGATGTGCCAATTATAACACGTACTTTATAACACAAATGCTTCAGAAGTTCCCATTATGTACCCTGTGTGCTATTTAGAACTAGAATGGAATAAAAGGTAAGCAGGAAAAATTAATCCTTACAGAAATTACAAGATTTAAGGCACACAAAAGTTAATAAAGTAAAAATAAATTATAATGATACAGAAATTATAACCAAACGCATAATGACAACTAGTATTTACTAGTATTTAAATACAACTAGTAATACTAGTTGTATTTAGCAATGACAACTTGCTGTGAGCCACTTAACAATTTCTACCATATGCTTTAAAGTGTATATAACTATATATATACTATATAACTTTATATAACTATACATTATATTTATATTTATATATTATATTCATTTTTCAATAAGTTACAATAAGCAAAGAGTATAAAAATCCCCAAGGTATTACTTAGAGTAAACACAGGATGGAAAACGGATTCAATGCCTTATATCTCACTTTATACAAAAAAGTAAATGACAAAATTGACATTAATGAAACTTACACAGACACACACACACACACACACACACACACATACACACACACACACACACGAGCAAAAATGAAAAACGAAAATAAACACAGGCTACAAACGTAAACCTGTCAATTGCTTAGAGAAAAAGGCATGGACATTGTTAGGTTTCTTATGAGTCTGATGCCAACCTAATCTATAAACAAATTTGGATCAGCTTATGCTACACAGAGAAACCCTTTTTTAATAAATATATTAATTGTTTTAAATTGTTTTAATTATCAAAACAAAGGTGGTCATAAGTTTGGTGGCTATAAGGGTATTACATATCCTCTAGGAGAGAGGTCAAAGCCTAAAGGAAAAAAATAAGAACAAAAACAAACAAACAAAAAACAGACTGCCAAATTGCATTAATCTATACCTTTGATGACTCTGAGTTGCTGGAGCATGGACATGTTATATTGGGAAAGAGGCTCTGTATTTAAGTTAACAGGAAGAAAAGTAGACTTTGGACTCCTTTCAAACTAATAAGGATTATATTTGATAAATGAAGACCACTCCCCCCAAAGATCTTAGCTACAGACAGGAAGGAAAAAATTCAAGACCAAACAGGACAGAAAACATGATTTCCTGATCCTTCTACATGGGAATAGCCCTGAAACAGGCTGAGACATAAAAATGTCTCTAGGCAGACCTTCAGCTATAAATAGTCTATAAATCTTGTTGGCTACAGAATCCTCAAAATTTATCATGCCATGGTTTCATGCAATATGAATGTATATTTATATCAGAATTTGGTTGATCGAACTAATTTTTAAAAAGACAGTTGTCTTTCACCTGCTCAAACAAGGAACAAAAATTCATCTTTAACTGATCTGTGCACCTGCTTAATCTATACAAATATGTTTATGGAACTATATATTAATTATAAGGTTTATATATTATATAATGTAATACCAAAAATGCACCTCTAACAAGATTCACCAATGGGGATGCTAAAATGACCTGATTTCTCATCTTCCTGTCTGATCCTTCTTCAACTAATGCTGTTTCCTAAGACTTGATTTGAAAATAACTTCAAAAATGGCTGCCAATCCCCAGGGACTTAGGTTCATCCAGCCTTTCAGATGGTTCCAGTCAGTACTTCAGTTAAGTCCTGAACTTTCTTAACACATAAAGATTAGACAATAACTAACGCCAGCTAGCTTTATTATGGCTTAACCATTTTTTTCAATTTCCTTTTGGGTAGAAATTCTTTTCCTCATTTCAACAGGAAGCAAAGACTGTAACTCCTATTCCCTTAAGTTGGGATAGTTGGTTTGGTCATTTTATGAATTATAGATATGTTGTCATTTTAAGGGATAATTTACAAATAATTATACTTTTGGACAGGGAGAGAGCTTACACTCAGGGATTTCTCTCTTTCCTTTCCTCTTCTCTATATCTCTTTTTTCCTTAGGTGAAGGGAAGAGAATTGAACAGAAAAAATGGAGGATATAGTAAAATTATAAGTAATTATACATGGATTACTAAATCTACTCAAAGGCATTTTATACATTATTTATTGTTTTTTGCATTGTTCCAATCATGTTTTTTATTAGATATTTCTTTATTTACATTTAAAATGTTATTCCCTTTCCCAGTTTCCTGTCCATAAGCCCACTCTCCCTTCTCCTCCCCTTCTATGAGGGTGTTCCCCTCCCAATCTGCCCCTCTTCCTGCCCCCCTCCGATATTCCCTTAAACTGGGGGTCCAACCTTAGCAGGACCAAGGGCTTCTCCTTCCTTTGGTGCCCACCAAGGTCATCCTCTGTTACATATGCAACTGGAGCCATAGTCAGTCCATGTATAGTCTTTGGGTAGTGATTTAGACCCTGGGAGCTCTGGTTGTTGGCACTGTTGTACTTAAGGGGTTGCAAGCCCCTTCAGCTCTTTCAGTCCTTTCTCTAATTCCTCCAACAATGGTCCTTTCCTCAGTACAATAGTTTGCTGCTAGCATTCGCCTCTATATTCAACATGTTCTAACTTGTGTCTCTCAGGAGAAATCTATATCAGGTTCCTGTCAGCATGCACTTCTTAGCTTCATGAATCTTATCTAGTTTGGGTGGCTGTATGGGCCACATGTGGGGCAGGCTCTGAAAAGCAATTCCTTCAGTCTCTGCTCCAAACTTTGCCTCCATATCCCCCACTATGATTATTTTTGTTCCCCCTTTAAAGAAGGCATGAAGCATCTGCACTTTGGTTATCCTTCTTCTTGAGTTTCTTAAGGTCTATAGATTGTATATTGGTAAATTTGAGCTTATGGGCTAGTATCCATTTATAGGTGAGTGCATACCATGTGTTTTTTTTTTTTTTCTGTGATTGGGTTACCTCACTCAGGATGATATTTTCTAGTTTAATCCATTTGGCTATGAATTTCATGAAGTCATTGTTTTTGATAGCTGAGTAATTTTCCATTGTGTAGATGTATCCATTCCTCTGTTGAAAGGCATCTGGGTTCTTCCCAGCTTCTGGCTATTATAAATAAGGCTGCTAGGAACATAGTGAAGCATGTGTCTTTGTTATATGTTGGGGCACATCTTGAGTATATGCCCAAGAGTGGTATAGCTGGGTCCTTAGGTTTTTCAATGTCCAATTTTCTGGGGAACCTCCAGACTGATTTCCAGAATGGTTGTACCAGTCTGCAATTCCACCAACAATGTAGAAGGGTTCCTCTTTCTCAGCATCCTGGCCAGCATCTGCTGTCACCAGAGTTTTTGATCTTAGCCATTCTCACTGGTGTGAGGTGGAATCTCAGGGTTGTTTTGATTTGCATTTCCCTTATGACTAAGATGTTGAACATTTCTTTACATGTTCTCAGCCATTCGGCATTCCTCAGCTATGAATTCTTTGTTTAGCTCTGAACTCCATTTTTTAATAGGTTTATTTGTCTCCCTGCAGTCTAACTTTATGAGTTCTTTGTATATTTTGGATATAAGCCCTCTATCAGTTGTAGGACTGGTAAAAATCTTTTCCCAATCTGTTGGTTGCCGTTTTGTCCTAACAACAATGTCCTTTGCCTTACAGAAGTTTTGCAGTTTTATGATATTCCATTTGACAATTCTTGATCTTAGAATATAAGCCACTGGTGTTTTGTTCAGGAAATTTTCTCCAGTGCCCATGTGTTCAAGATTCTTCCCCACTTTTTCTTCTATTAGTTTGAGTGTATCTGGTTTGATGTGGAGGTCCTTGATCCACTTAGACTTAAGCTTTGTACAGGGTGATAAGCATGGTTCGATCTGCATTCTTCTACAGGCTGACCTCCAGTTGAACCAGCACCATTTTCTGAAAATGCTATTGTCTTTCCATTGGATGGTTTTGGCTCCTTTGTCAAAAATCAAGTGCCCATAGGTATGTGGGTTCATTTCTCAGTCTTCAATTCTATTCCACTGGTCTATCTGCTTTCTCTGTACGAATACCATACAGTTTTTATCACTATTGCTCTGTAATTCTGCTTGAGTTCAGGGATAGTGATTCCCCCGGAAATCCTTTTATTTTTGAGGATAGTTTTAGCTATCCTGGGATCTTTGTTATTCCAGATGAATTTGCAAATTGTTCTGTCTCACTCTATGAAGAATTGGGTTGGAATTTTGATGGGGATTGCATTGAATCTGTAGATCTCTTTTGGTAAAATGGCCATTTTTACTAAATTAATCCTGCCAATCCATGAGTATGGGAGATCTTTCCATCTTCCGAGATCATCTTCAATTTCTTTCTTCAGAGGCTTGAAGTTCTTGTCATAAAGATCTTTCACCTGCTTGGTTAAAGTCACACCAAGATATTTTATTTTATTTGAGACTATTATGCAGGGTGTCATTTCCCTAATTTCTTTATTGATTCGTTTCTCTTTTGTGTAGAGAAAGGCTGCTGATTTATTTGAGTTAATTTTTTTACCCAGCCACTTTGCTGAAGGTGTTTATAAGGTTTAGTAGTTCTCTGGTGGAACTTTGGGGATCACTTAAATATACTATCATATCATCTGCAAATAGTGATATTTTGACTTCTTCCTTTCCAATCTGTATCCCCTTGATCTCCTTTTGTTGTCTGATTGCTCTGACTAGGACTTCAAGAACTATATTAAATAAGTAGGGAGAGATTTCTTCTTCTCTCCTCCTTCTTCTTCTCCTTCTTCTTCTCCTTCTTCTTCTCCTTCTCCTTCTCCTCCTCCTCCTCTTCCTCCTCCTCCTTCTTCTTCTTGCTCTTCTTCTTCTTGCTCTTCTTCTTCTTGCTCTTCTTCTTCTTTTTCTTCTTCTTCTTCTTCTTCTCCTCTTCTTCTCCTCCTCCTCCTCTTCCTCCTCCTTCTTCTTCTTGCTCTTCTTCTTCTTGCTCTTCTTCTTCTTCTTCTTCTTCTTCTTCTTCTTCTTCTTCTTCTTCCTCTTCTTCTTCCTCTTCCTCTTCCTCTTCTTTTTCTTCCTCTTCTTCTTCCCCTTCTCCTTCTCCTCCTCCTTCTTCTTTTTCTTCTTTTTGTTGTTTTTGTTTGTTTTTATTTTTTATTGGATATTTTAAATTTACATTTCAAATATTATCTCCTTTTTCCCACCCAGCCACCCCACCCTTGATATCCCACTACACTGGGGATTCCAGTCTTGACAGGGCCAAGGGCTTCTCCTCCCTTTGGTGCCCAACAAGGCCACCCTCTTATACATATGCAGCTGGAGTCATGGGTCTGTCCATGTGTACTCTTTGGATGGTGGATTAGTCTCTGGGAGTTCTGGTTGGTTGGCATTGTTGTTCTTATGGAGTTGCAAATCCCTTCAGCTTTTTAAATCCTTTCTCTAACTCCTCCAATGGGGACCTCCTTCTCAGTTCAATAGTTGGCTGTGAGAATTTTCCTCTGTATTTGTCATGTTCTGGAAGAGCCTCTCATTAGACAGTTATATCAGGATCCTGTCAGCATACACTTCTTGGCATCATCAATATTGTCTGTGTTTGGTGGCTGTATGTATATGTGCTGGATCCGTCTAAATGTACGGTGTCTGAAAAGTTTTTGTCAGGTTAGTTCTGACTCTTCTCTTTGTCCTCAGCAATTAAACATCTTTCAGAATATATGATCACTATTTATAATATTTGTAACTCTAACCAAGCAATGTGCAAAATAGTCAGAAGGTTTCTCAACAGACTAGACACAGATACATAATATGACTGATTATATAAAACCTGATTATATATGAAGATGTTTATTTCTTTCTAGGGAGATACCTATAAATTCACATTCATTGTCCCTCTTTTGACATAGTTAGGAAATGTAATCAATCTAGATTTTAATCACGTGATAAATAGATAGTGAAAACGTGGTATGTACATACATTAGTATACTACACAGATATTAAAAATAAAATTTTATTGCTCTTTAAGGCTGTAAAATATTCCATTTTATATATTTTTCCTAACTTATTAATGAAAGAATATACAGTATTCTCCCATTTTTTTCTTTTTCTTTTTGTCTATCATGAACAAACTGCTAGAAAATTTATAATCCTTTATATTTTAATTTTTATGATACAGGGGATAAAACTTGGGATCTTAAACTCTTGCAGAACCATTCTACCATCCAGTTACCTCTCCAGCTCTGGTGTTTAATTTTTGCATAGCTTCTATGATTGTACCACATTTATACACTTGTAAACATTGAGATGAGGTTCTAAATTACTGAATCTTCACCAACACTTGTTTCATCTGCTTGATTTTTTTTTCAATATACACCAAGATCTTCAGAATTAAAATCTGATGGTACTTTTGATATAAATATTCCTAGTGACTAATTATGGTGAGCAATGCTAATGAGTTCATTGAAAATTTACATGTGTCTTTGTAGATATGTATGTGTGACCCATGGGTCCTTTCATTAGTAAGTCATCACTGTGAGGTGAGAAGAGATATCTGTATATTCTATGACTGCAAAGTATTTCCTCCTCAGTGCTTCAGCAGTTACTATTTCATCGCTGTGACAAAATTTGCAACAGGAACCACTTAGCAAAAGGGATGTATCTTGTCTTACAGACTACATTAAAGAGAATCCTGGTAAGGAATTAAGGGTACAGAAGTGATAGACAACTGACCATATACTGTGTCCACAGTCAAGAGAAAGGATGTTGTTCTTGCTCAGCTTATTTTCTCATATTTTCAACTTATTTTTCTCCCATATGTTGCATTCTAATTGCAGTTTCCCCTCAGTCCTCTCTTCCTAGTCCCTCCTTGACACCTCCTCTCTTTGCCAGATCCACTTCTTCTCTATTTATCTTCAGAAAAAGGTAGGCCTCCCATAGTTACCAACCAAACATGATATATCAAGTTACATTAAGAATAGGCACTTTACCTCTATTAAGGTTAAGGAAATCTGGTAGGATAAGGCTCCCAAGAGCAGGCAAAAGCATCAGAAAAGGCCCCTCCCCCACTACTAGTAGTCTCACAGGAACACCAAGCTACACAACCATAATAGATATGTAGATGACCTAGGTCGTACCTATTCATGCTTTCTGCTTTGTAGGTTCAGGCTCTGTCAGCTCCTAGGACCCATGCTAAATTGATTCTGTGGGTAGTTTACTTGTGGTGACATTGGCCCCTATTTACTTGTACAATCCTTCCCTCCTTTTCATGGGATTCCCCAAACTCTGTCTAACGTTTGACGATGAGTCTCAGTATCTGCTCTTATATATTGCTGGATAAAGCCTCTCTGATTACCATTATGCTAGGATCTGGTCTATGATAATATCGTTAAAAATCATTTCATTCCCATGAAACAATGCAAACTAAAGTCATAGTGCATCTTTCCACCTCCATTAACTTAATCTAGAAACTCCTCTCAGGTGGTTATATACTCACTCAAGATCATTGTATTGACCA
This sequence comes from Rattus rattus, assembly GCF_011064425.1. Lineage (NCBI taxonomy): Eukaryota > Metazoa > Chordata > Mammalia > Rodentia > Muridae > Rattus > Rattus rattus. The sequence goes on along the minus strand of NC_046161.1, from coordinate 32,198,277 downwards.
GTTGACACTATTAATCCTCAGAAACAGACAGTATTTACTCACATGAGAAAATAGTGAGAGTCCTTTTTTTATTTATTTTTTTATGGCTGCCTGTGTTTTTCCTGCTATTGTAAAGATGTCATCACCACATGTGGTACTGTGAATTGTTGGCCTGCTATTTTCTTTATTTTTAAATCTTGACTCTGGTGATTCGTCCCACTTGGTGTGATTTACATTTTCTGTAAAACCTCAGTATAATTTTATTGCCTGTCTACATTCAATTTTTCCCAATTGCAGACACTGTCCATTCTCTCCTGATAGATGGTCTTGGGACCTTCTTCAAATATTTCTGAAACTTTCACCTAAGATCTTGTTTATGGGCTTTCTATTCCATCTGTTGCTACTGATGCTTCAAGGCAGTGGAACCTGGGAGAATGGACCTTAAACTAAGGTGGAATAAAGTCTCATGTAATAACCAATATTATGATAATTTATACTTTGATGTTTAATAAGTGTTACATAAGTAAAATGTATAATCACATGGGGCAAAAAATGTTTTTTCATAGAATCATATAAACAGATAACAATATAGCTCACTTTTATCTGCTATACCTGGGAGAGGCACAACAGCATATTCTAAGAACAATTCTATGTTTTTGAAGAAACTGGTGTCAGACGACTTTTGTCTTTTTCTTGTCTTGTCTTATCTTGCCTTGGATTTTTCTCACGAGCACTCAGATTTCTCCTTGACCTTGTTCTGACAACAGAAGAAGCACCCCTTGATTGCTTAAGACCAGGAAACAGTCCCCTTCTGTGATTTCTTAATTAATTTCAGCCTCATAATATGATTAAAAGAAAAGACAAGCCTTTTATTGTTATATCATACATACACATTTTAACATATAATGCCTATCTCAAATTTTTTCTTTATGGCAATATTTTTGGCTATTTTGATAAATTATAAAAATTAACTTAAAAAAATACAAGAAGTAAATAAGGAATACAGAGTTACCAATTAAATATGTTCACTAAATACAAGATATACTTAAAACAAAAAGTACAAGAATGAAGACACATGTTTCCAATCAAACTGTCCACCTTGCCAACATTTTTCTTAGGGCAATTTTAACATCATTATTTTTCAAACTGTAGATTAATGGATTCATCATAGGAACCACATTGGTATAAAAAACAGAAGATATTTTTGCCCCATCCATAGACCCAGCTGAGGAGGGTTTGAAATACACAAATGCACCTGAACCAAAGAACAGAGAAACAACAATGATGTGGGAGCTGCAGGTGCTAAAGGCTTTGGACCTGCCCTTAGATGAACTGATGTGGAAGATGCTGGAGAGGATAAAACCATAAGAGATAAAGATGGTAGGAGTGGTAACAATGATGTTGATAATCACTATGACATAAACTACGAGCTTATTAACATAGGTGCTTGTGCAGGAGAGCTGAAGCAAAGGAAGGATGTCACAGAAATAATGATTGATGTTTGCATCACAAAAGGTCAGTCTCAGCATACACACAGTGAGGGCTAAAGCCTCAGAAAATGCCATCAAATATGAACCAATCATTAGGTTTAAACACACTTGAGGGGACATCACAACATTATATGAAAGTGGCCTACAGATGGCCACATATCGATCATAGGCCATTGAAGTCAGCACATAGCATTCAGAAGAAACAAAAAAACAAAAGAAGTAGAGCTGAGTCATACATTGCATATAGGAAATGACATTCAGTCTTAATGTGAAGTTCATCAACATTTTGGGAGTGAACACAGAAGAATAACAAAAATCTATAAAAGACAAGTTAAAGAGGAAAAAGTACATGGGTGTTTGAAGATGTGAATTCAGCAAAACGAGAATCATCAAAACCAAATTTGCCAATGCACTGACTAGATACATTGCTAGGAACAGAAGGAACAGGGGTATTTGGAAATCAGGCTGCTGTGTTAACCCTACTAGAATGAAATCAGTCACCAAGGAGACATTTACTAAGTCCATGATATTCTAAGGGAATCTGTCAACTCAGGAAAAGGAGTTATGCTAGAGATGAACCACATTCATTCATGGTCAATACCACCTGTGATGTGAATGTTTCTTCTAGCTCCCACTGTGTCTACAGATTCAGCAGATGTAGTCACAAGCAAATTGCCTTACAGTCACAAGGCCAGTGGCACCACATTTCAATATTATTCCTGAAAAAGACAATACATGCAAAGAATGAAGAAGAAAAAGTACAAAAAATGATTCAACTTTTCCCACCTAATGTTTCTTTTCACTAGAGCCCTCTCTACATTAATGAAATCTAAAGCAGATATCTTGGCAATGCACAGATATCTTTCGCAGTGACAGATTTTCCTGTTATGGCCTGAGTGAAAAACGTGTTTAGTCAAAAACTCTAAGAACAAGAGTAGTGTAACTACTACCCTATGTCACAGAGTGAATAATCTTGAAGTCTGGGGTCCTGAGCATGCATAAGAACCATAATACAGATGTTGCAACTCCAGTGGCTACTTAGGCCTATGACCAATCTCTGATTACTCGATGGCTTTCTTCTGCCACTTTCTCTTAGTCTCCAGTTATATAGGATAAAAAAGAAACTGTTGCTAAATACCTTCATACACCAAGAACTATTGTTACTGTACTTGGTATTCAGAACTTCATTATTTCTCTCTCTCTCTCTCTCTCTCTCTCTCTCTCTCTCTCTCTCTCTTCCTCTCTCTTTCTCTCTCCCTCCCTCCCCCTGTGTGTGTTATATATTTTTAAAATAAACTTCCTATTATAATACATTTGGGGAAAATTACCCCTCTCTACACTCCTCCCAATTCTCCTACACCTACCCTCCTGTCTTGATTCACTCATCTCCTATTTGCTCCTTAGAAAATAAGAAGCCTCTAAGAGATAACAAGTATACATGATAAAACAAGAAAAATAAGAAAAGGCAAAAGTCTTATACAGCCTAAATGACGCAATACAATGTGAGGAAAGGAGTACCAGAAGCAGCTAAAAGAGTCAGAGAAACACCTACTCCTACTGTTAGATGTCCCAATCCAAACCTTGAAGATTTCCTGAGTTCCTATTTATACATATGCACCTGGTAGAATTACTTCTGATTCCATGGATCCATTCCATATCTTGTCAGTGTAAGATGATGTAATCAAAACTCAATGCCTGAATGTTCCTGGAATGATGGTTGAATTTTGGAACATAATCACTGATTAATACTTTGAGTCTTTACTTGAAGCAGAAAAAATATGAACGGTAATGATATCATCCCACTGCCAATGATAAGGCCCAGAGAGTTTTGTGTGGGCTTACCTGCAGAATACAGTTGGTTATAAACAGTGTGGAGATGTGTCTGCCTCTTCCCCTGAGAATAGCATTTAAACAGAAGAGTGAACTTGGGAAATTGTTTTACAGCCTGGGTGATGATTTGTCATTAGATCTTCAGGGACTTATGTATTTTCTCTTCATTCTATGGTAAATGCATCCCACAGTGGACGTAGAAAGATAGAATCTCATTTCCCCAGTCATCTTGAGATCTGTAGAAAATGTTTGTTTTAGATTCTTCATCTATTCCTTTCTGCAATTAAGTGTAAAATGTCCACAGACTGTAGTCTAGGTTCACCAAGTTGCTTATAAACACTTACTAAAATATTCTGATCACCCTGATCATCCAATGAGACTTATTATTTCATTTTTTCATACTGTCATTCTTAATTTACTAATTTGATAGTATTAAATTTATCTACTTGTATTTCATAGATATTTATTTTAATCCTATCCCATAATCATTGCCTAATGGTGGACCTAAACTTGCCCCTCTAGTTGCCTTATAAAGGTCTTATTGTCTATTGTTGACATTAAATCCGTACCTCATTTTGTTTCAGTAGAGGTAGAGATGATTATCTCTCTCTCTCTCTCTCTCTCTCTCTCTCTCTCTCTCTCTCTCTCTCTCTCTGCTCTCCCTCTCTCCTTTTCTCTCTCCTTTCTTTTCCTCTTTCTCTCTCTGATATGGCTATGCAACCATAATTATTGTAACCCTATTTCTTGAAATTCCTCTAAATTATTCATTAGAATTCTTATATACTATTTAAAAATTAGTCTTATGTATGAATTTTATTAGACTGTGAAGTTCAGTAAATGAAATTTAGTTAAAACTTCCAAGACCCTAAGCAACCACTTTACTCTGTCCATACAGATTTGCCCATTTGGACCTTGAACATAAAAATAACTGAGGATGTGTTGTACCTAATAGAAGGTGGTAAGCATCATGCTTCTTTACTCATTCCAAAGCATACAAGGAACATGGGAAAGGTTATGAGAATAAATGCACCTTAGTGGCTGAAATTCAGTGCCTGAATGTTCCTGGAATGATGGTTGAATTTTAGGACATGATCTCTAATTAATACTTTGAGTCTTTTTTGAAGCAGAAAAAAATATGAACAGTAATGACATCATCCCATTGATAATGATGTGCCAATTATAACACATACTTTCAACAAATGCTTCAGAAGTTCCCATTATGTACCCTGTATCTATTTAGAACTAGAATGGAATAATAGGTAAGCAGCAAAAATTAATCTTTACAGAAACTACAAGTTTTAAGGCACACAAACGTTAATAAAGTAAAATAAATTTATTACGATACAGAGACTATAAGCAAACGCATAATGACAACTAGTATTTACTGGGAACTTACTGTGAGCCACTTAACAATTTCTGTCATATTCTTTGAAGTATCTTATTTATATAGCTATATATAATATTTATATTTATGTATTATATCCATTTTTCAATAAGTTACAATAAGCAGAGTATAAAATCCCCATGGTATTACTTAGAGTAAACACAGGATGGAAAATGGATTCAATGCCTTATATCTCACTTTATACAAAAAAGTAAATGAAAAAATTGATGTTAATGAAATTTACACACACACACACACACACACACACACACACACTCACACACACACACACACACGAGCAAAAATGAAAAACGAAAATAAGCACAGGCTACAAACCCAAATATGTCAATTGCTTAGGAGAAAAAGGCATGGCCAATGTTAGGTTTCTTATGAGTCTGATGCCAACCTAATCTATAAACAAATTTGGATCAGCTTATGCTACACAGAGAAACCCTTTTTAATAAATATATTAATTGTTTTAAATTGTTTTAATTATCAAAATAAATGTGGTCATTAGTTTGGTGGCTATAAAGGTATTACATATCCTCTAGGAGAGAGGTCAAAGCCTAAATTAAAAAAAAATAAAAGAACAAAAACCAACCAAACAAACAAACAAAAAACAGACTGCCAAATTGTATTAATCTATACTTTTGATGACTCTGAGCTGCTGGAGCATGGACATGCTATATTGGGAAAGAGGCTCTGTATTTAAGTTGACAGAAAGAATAAAAGTCTTTGGACTCCTTTCAAACTAATAAGGATTATATTTGATAAATGAAGACCACTCCCCCCAAAGATCTTAGCTACAGACAGGAAGGAAAAAATTCAAGAAAATCAAACAGGACAGAAAACATGATTTGCTGATCCTTCTACATGGGAATAGCTCTGAAACTGGCTGAGACATAAAAATGTCTCTAGGCAAAACTTCAGCTATAAATAGTCTATAAATCTTGTTGGCTACAGAATCCTCAAAATTTATCATGCCATACTTTCATGTGATATGAATGCATATATATATATATATATATATATATATAGTTGGTTTTGGTCATTTTATGAATTATATATAGACTGTCATTTTAAGGGAAAATTTACAAATAATTATACTTTTGGACAGGGAGGAAACTAAATAGAGAGCTTAGACTCAGGGATTTCTCTCTTTCCTTTCCTCTTCTCTATCTTTCTTTCGTAGGTAAAGGGAAAGAAATTGAAAAGAAAAAATGGGGGATATAGTAAAATTATAAGAAATTATATAGGGGTTATGTACTAAAGGCATTTTATATATTATTTATTATTATTTTTGCATTATTCCAATCACTTTTTTATTGGATATTTATTTACATTTAAATGTTATTCCCTTTCCCAGTTTCCTGTCCATAAACCCACTATCCCCTTCCCTTTCCCTTCTTCTATGAGGGTGTTCCCCTCCCAATCTGCCCCCACTTCCCGCCCTCCTCCGACATTCCCTTAAACTGGCGGTCCAACCTTGGCAGGACCAAGGGCTTCTTCTTCCTTTGGTGCCCACTAAGGCCATCCTCTGCTGCATATGCAGCTGGAGCCATGGCCAGTCTTTGGGTAGTGGTTTAGATCCTGGGAGCTCTGTTTGGTGACACTGTTGTTCTTATGGGGTTGCAAGCCCCTTCAGCTCTCTCAGACCTTTCTCTAATTCTGCCAACAGAGGAATTAAATCTGAAATCTGCTGACAACTGAATTGTCTTCAGTACAATGGTTTGTTGCTAGCATTTGCCTCTGTATTTAACATGTTCTGGCTGTGTCTCTCAGAAGAGATCAATATTCGGTTCCTGTCAGCATGCACTTCTTTTTTTTTTATTTATTTATTAACTTGAGTATTTCTTATATACATTTCGAGTGTTATTCCCTTTCCCGGTTTCCGGGCAAACATCCCCCTCCCCCCTCCCTTTCCTTATGGGTGTTCCCCTCCCAACCCTCCCCCCATTGCTGCCCTCTCCCCAACAGTCTAGTTCACTGGGGGTTCAGTCTTAGCAGGACCCAGGGCTTCCCCTTCCACTGGTGTTCTTACTAGGATATTCATTGCTACCTATGAGGTCAGAGTCCAGGGTCAGTCCATGTATAGTCTTTGGGTAGTGGCTTAGTCCCTGGAAGCTCTGGTTGGTTGGCATGCACTTCTTAGCTTCATCAACCTTATCTAGTTTTGGTGGAGATATATATACATATATGCCACATGTGAGGCAGGCTATGAATGGCCATGGCCATTCCTTCAGTCTCCATATCCCCCACTATTAATATTTTTGTTCTGCCTTTTAAGAAAGACTGAAGTGTCCGCATTTTGGTCATCCTTCTTCTTGAGTTTCATAAGGTCTATGGATTGTATTTTGGGAATTCAAGCTTCTGGGCTAATATCCATTTATTAGTGAGTGCATACCATGTGGTTTTTTTTTTTTTTCTGTGAATGGGTTACCTCACTCAGGATGATATTTTCTAGTTTAATCCATTTGCCTATAATTCAAAAATTATTTTGCTCAAATCCACATAAGTCATATACAGCATCATATTTCTACTTATAATCCCAGCACTCAGGAGGCTAAGACAAAAGAATAACAAGTTTGAGATGATCCTAAACCTTATAAGACAAAAGAGAAAATAGAAATTAGAAAATCTAAAAGTAAGCTAGAGAATTAACAACTGAGATTTACAATTATTAATTTATTGAATTATTTTAATTTATTGAAGTTTTGCATCTTATTTATTTATTGAAGATTTTTTTAAAGAATGAATGACTCATCCTTTTCTACACAGTGTCTTAATGTGTAAACTGTTTTGCCCAGTTAATTTTCTGTTTCACACAGCATTACCAAATACTTGGAGTTTCATTTCAACTTCTTAGACTTTTCTCTATAGCTTGATACATCACATGAAATAAGTAAGATCTGCATCTATAAGCAAAACAGTTTCTATCTAGATAAGGTTGCTTTTCTTCAAAGTCTTATGCAGTGCAATGTGAACATCCTTGTTCCTCAAACTGTAGATGAAAGGATTCAACATTGGGCCCACAATGGTGTAGAAAACAGTGGATACTTTGTCTTCATCCTCCGATCCAACAGGAGAAGGCTTCAGATACATGAATGCTGAGGCTCCAAAGAAAATAGAAACAGCTATTATGTGGGAGCTACAGGTACTGATAGCCTTGGATCTGCCCGCTGTGGAACGGATATGGGAAATGTTGAAAATGATCAAAGTATAAGAAGTGAAGATGATCAAAGTTGGTCCTATCACATTGACACCCACAACAATGAAAACCACCAGCTCGTTGATGGAGGTGCTTGTGCAGGAGAGCTTCAGGAGAGGGGGGATGTCACACATGTAATGATTGATAATGTTGCTATTACAGAAGGTGAGTCTTAGCATGCAAATTGTGTGGGCTATGGCACCCACAAACCCCATCATGTACACACTCATTGTCATCAGGAAGCAGACCTGAAAGGACATGGAAACCTTATAAAGCAGGGGCTTACATATGGCCACATATCTGTCATAGGCCATCGCTGTCAAAATACAACACTCATCAATAACAAAGAAGGCAAAGAAAAAGAGCTGAGTCATGCACTCAGCATGAGAGATGCTGTTCTGCTTCACAAAACTCACCAGCATTTTGGGGGTTATGACAGAGGAGTAGCAGAAATCAATGAAGGAAAGGTTGAAGAGAAAGTAGTACATGGGGGTGTGCAGGTGAGGATTCAAAACAATCAGAACAATCAAACCCAGGTTCCCTACCATGGAGACCACATAGATTCCCAGGAAGAGGAAGAAGAGAGGCAGCTGGAGCTCTGGCTGCTGCGTCAAACCCAGCAGAATAAACTCCTTCACTGTGGTTGAGTCATTGCCAGAGGCCATTCCTCCTCAGGTCATATCTGTGAGAATGGAAGAAATAGAAACATTAAGATGATATCCCAGCTTTTTCCAGTAGACCTTCTATAATAATATTAAGTGTAAGAATGGAAAATTAGACTCAAACTTATATCTCTCCTCACTTCTTTTCCATTTACATTTCCATAGACATATATTCTTATAATAATACTCAGGGAATGTATACAGGTGGATAGAGACCCAGAGAGATAGTAAACAGCACTTGCCTCCAAGCATGATAACCTTAGTTTGATCCCCGGGATCCATAGCCGGGAAGGAGGGAACCAATTGCTGCAAGTTTTCCTCTGATCTTCACAATCAATCTGTGAAATATATACACCCACACACATAAACATATAAACAAATGATACAATATCTTAATACTTTATAGCCCTGACATTTAATAAATTTAGATGTACACCTTAAATATACACTTTTGTGAGGATAAGGAACAAACTGTCTCAGCATCTCTGCTTACTGTCTACCTTGATAGCCTAGCTCCTACCTCAGACTTCACAGTGGTATCAGATGAGGACATGAGACATATCAAAGCAACCTCCCTTATCAGAGGTTTCTATAATCAAAGTAGTTCATCTTTTTGGATGGAGACTTTAGGAAAGGATCTTCTTCAATTTCTTCCTTTCCATTTCAGTACTCGTGAGTTCCAATATCGGTGAAGAAACTAGGGTGTATGATGCAGAAAAACATAATGCTAATCTTTTATTTTGGAATGAATTCTGTTCTGGGAGAATCAGAACATACTCTTTGCTTTCCAAGGCTCTGAGAAATCATTAGCTACTGATTATAACTGAATAAGAGGTTTTGCCCCAAGCAACCTCACTAGCCTTGGGGAGATAAGTAGCATCTACTGAGGCCAAAAGAGCCACCTGCCAATATGACCCAAGAGGATTTTGACATTGCAATCCTAGGGACCTGATTAAAAATTGAAAGACCTATGAGTCTCCAGAGGAAACACTATAGAGAATTTACTGACCTGTCTTTACATATATATTCACTACAGTTAAGTGGGTTTCATGAAAGCGCACAATTTTATATTCATTTTAAATTTCATATCACATGGTAATATCCCAAAGAATAAGAAATTAAGTAAAACATTGCATATGTCATCAGAGGAGTCTTTCGAGAAGCTGTCACTACCTAAAATTATGTGTCTGTATATACATAATATATGTACAATTATATATACACATATATTTATGTGTGTATATATTTATTTATATATTACATAAATATCATATACATTATATATATACAATATATATATACATATATATGTGTGTGTGTGTGTGTGTGTGTGTGTGTGTGTGTGTGTAGTGGTAGTTTGAATGTCTCAAATATACTCACATACGTGAATATTTGGTTCCATTGGTGGTGCTCTTTAAGAAAGTTATGAAACTTTTAAAGGTAGAAACTTAGAGTAATAAGTATGTTATTTATGGCTAGTTTGAAGGTTTATAGCCCTCTCACACTTATTATACTTTCTATCTTTCTCCCCTTTCTATTGTGGATGAAAGGATGATCATTCTGTTTACTGTTCCTGCCAACATCCTATGTCATGCTTGCTATGATGTATTTTATCTCTTTGGAATTTTAAGCTAAATTAAATCCTTTCTTACATTTCTCTGGATCACAATCTTTTAACCCAGTAATATACTCACTCAGAACACATATTGCTACCTGTATTTGCATGTGTATGAGTTATCAGCTGGGGAGTAGGCAACTTATCAATTGCTGCCACCCTAAATCGACCCTTTCCCATACTATCCCATTATTACTTTCATGACTTCCAATGTTTTCCACGCTAAATACATAAAACAGGACATTTGAGCTAACACCTATAACACCTATAAATGCTTTACATATGCTCTACATATAATTTTCCAGTTTCATCCAGATTTCATTTTCTGAAATCAAATTTTAGAATTTCATTTTTTTTCTTAATGACTGAATAATATTCCAGTCATGATTTCATTACCTGTTCATTGGTTGACAGATGTCTACATTCCATTTTGTAGTTCTTGCTAATAGAGTTGCAATGAGCATGCTTATGAAATACCTTTCAGTCCTTTCCATATATACCTGTTTTTTCTCCATAACTGACACACACGGTAAATCTATTTCTAGTTTTGTAATTACTGCAGATTTATTGATACATTGGCGACATTAGAGTAAACTTTATACCAACATTGTATGAAGGCTCCATTCTTACAACATCCACACTTGTCATTTGGATTCCTGATGACTAGAATTGTGAATGGAATGAGATGGGTTATTAAAGTACTTTTAATCTACATTAAAGTGGTAGCTGAACAATTTTTAAAGTGTTTGTGGAAGACTTTATTGTTGCTGTTTTTATTATTGTTGTTTCCAAAGAACTTCCTGTTCAATTCTGTAGCCAATGTATTATATTAATTGAGCTGTTATTTCCTTGCATTTGTGTTTTTTTAACTTGTTATTGTTGTTGTTAGTTCTTTGTATACTTTAAGTATTTTTCTTCTCTTTCATCTAATGATTTTTAGGAAAAAAATCATATAATTCTTCCCAGATTTTCATTTGTGCCTCCCTTCTTTTTAACAAAATCCTCAAAAACAAAAATCAAGACAAAAACAATAAGACAAAAACTGCCAGGGTGGAGAGGCAGGAGTGGGTGGATGGATGGTTCAACATACAAAAATCCACAAATGTAATCCACTATATAAACAAACTCAAAGAAAAAAATCACATGATAATCACATTAGATGCTAAGAAAGCATTTGACAAAATTAAACACCCTTTCATGATAAAAGTCTTGGAAAGATCAGGAATTCAAGACACATACCTAAACACAGTAAAAACAATATACACCACACCAGTAGCCAAGGTCAAACTAAATGGAGAGAAATTTGAAGCAATCCCACTAAAATCAGGGACTAGACAAGGCTGCCCACTCTCTCCCTACTTAGTAATCAAAGTCTTAGCCAAAGCAATCAGACAACAAGAGGATGTCAAAGGTATACAAAAGGGAAAGGAAGAAGTCAAAATATCACTATTTGCAGATGATATGATAGCATATAAAGTGACCACAAAAGTTCCACCAGACAACGTCATCAAAGTGGCTGGATATAAAATGAATTCAAACAAATTAGTAGACTTCTTCTACTCAAAGGATAAGCAGGCTGAGAAAGAAATTAGGGAAATAACACCCTTCACAATAGTCCCAAATAATATAAAATACCTCGGTGTGACTTTAACCAAGCAAGTGAAATGAAGAAAGAAATTCTCTGAAGAAAGAAGTTGAAGATCTCAAAACATGGAAAGATCTCCCATGCTCATGGATTGGCAGGATTAATATAGTAAAAAATGGCCATTTTGCCAAAAGCACACTGCAGAGTCAATGAAATCCCCATCAAAATTCCAACTCAATCCTTCATAGAGTTGGAAAGAGCAATTTGCAAATTTATTTAGAGTAACAAAAAATCCCAGGATAGCAAAAACTATCCTCAACAATAAAAGAACTTCTGGGGGAATCAACATCCCTGACCTCAAGATGTATTATAAAGCAATAGTGATAAAAACTGTATGGTAATTGTTCAGGGACAGGCAGATAGATTAAGGAAATAGAATTGAAGACTCAGAAATGAACCCACAAAACTATTGCCACTTGATCTTTGACAAAGTTGCTAAACCATCCAGTGGAGAAAAAGACAGCATTTTCAACAAATGGTGCTGTTTCAACTGGCTGTCAACATGTAGAAGAATGCAACTTGATCCATTTTTATTGCCTTGTACAAAACTTAAGGCCAAGTGGATCAAGGACCTCCATATAAAGTCAGATACACTCAAACTAATAGAATAGAAATTGGGGAAGAGTTTCAAACACATGGGCACTGGGGAAAATTTCCTGAAAAGAACACCAATGGCTTATGCTCTAAGATCAAAAATGGACAGAAGGAATTTCATAAAATTGCAAAGCTTCTGTAAGGCAAAGGACACTGTCATTAGGACAAAAGGGTAACTAACAGATGGAGAAAAGATCTTTGCCAATCCTACAGCCGACTGAGGGCTAATATCTAATATATACAAAGAACTCAAGAAGTTATACTCCAGAGACTCAAGTAGCCCTATTAAAAGTGTGGTACAGAGCTACACAAAGAATTCTCAGCAGAGGAATAGTGAATGGCTGAAAAGTACCTCGAAAAATGGTCAACATCATTAGTCATCAGGGAAATGCAGATCGAAAAACCCTGATATTCTACCTCACACCAGTCAGAATGGCTAATGTCAAAAACTCAGGTAACTACAGATGCTGGCAAGGATGTGGAGAAAGAACACTCCTCCATCATATGCTGGCTTATTTCCAACCACTCTGGAAATCAGTCTGGAGGTTCATCAGAAAATTGGACCTACAACTGCCTGAGGACCCAGTTATACCACTCCTGGGCATATACCCAGGTGATGTTCCAACATATAATAAGGACACATGCTCCTCTATGTTCATAGCAGCCTTATTTATAATAGTCAAATGCTGGAAAGAACCCATCAGAAGCCCTTTGACAGAAGAATGGATACAGAAAATGTGGTACATCTACACAATGGAGTACTACTCAGATATTAAAAATAATGACTTCATTAAATTTATAGGCAAATGGATGGAACTAGACAATATCATCTCTAGTGAGGTAACCTAATCCCAAAAAACACACATGGTGTGTACTCACTGATAAGTGCATATTAGCCCAAAAGCTTAAATTACCCAAGATACAGTCCACAGACTTCATAAAGCTCAAGAAAAAGGATGAGCAAAGCTAAGATGCTTTAGTCCTTCTTAAAAGGAAGATCAAAAATATTCATAGGAGTAGATATGTAGACAAAGTTTGGAGCAGAGACTGAAGGAATGGCTATTCAGAGCCTGCCCCACCTGGGTATCCAGCCCATATACATACAGCTACTAAACCCAGACAATATTGCTGATGCCAAGAAGTACATGCTGGCAGGAGACTGATACAGCTGTCTCCTGAGAGGTTCTGCCAGAGCCTGAAAAAATACAGAGGCAAATGCTAGCAGCTACCCATTGAACTGAGAATGGGGTCCCTTTTGGAGTAGTTAGAAAAAGGATAGAAGGAGCTGAAGGGGCTTGCAACCCCATAAGAACAACAGTGCTCTGAGGAACTAAACCATCACCCAAATGGTACACATGTGCAGACCCCTGACTCCAGCTGCATTTGTAGCAGAAGCTGGGCTTGTTGGGCACGAATGGAGGGAGAAGCCCTTGGTCTTGCCAAGGCTGGACCCTCCCAGTGTAGGGGATGTCATGGCTGGGAGGCGGGTAAGGGTGGGTGGTTTGAGGAGGAGGAACACCCACAGAAGAAGGGGATGGGGAATGGGATAGGGGTTTTTTTGGACAGGAACCTAGGAGAGAGGATAATATTTGTATTGTAAATAAAAACATTCCAATAAAGTAAAAGGAACCAAAAGAAAAAAAGAAGGAAAGCAAACAAAGCAAAGAAAAGAAGAGAGAAGAGTTAAAAAAGGAAAAAAAGCCAGGGCAGGGAGGCAGGAGTTGGTGGATGAGTGAGTACCCTCATAGAAACAGGGGGATGGGGGATGGGATATGGGGTTTCCAGAGGGGAAAATGAGAATGGGGATAACATTTGAATTGTAAATAAATAAAATATTCAATAAAAAATACAAACTAAAGCAAATACACAAAGAAAAACATGAAGTTTGTATTGTGCTGGCCAACTACACCGGAGAATGCCCCCTCCCACCTGAAATGTTACAACATTGGAGAAAACTGGTATTCCATTTCCCAGCATGTATCAATTGCAAACAGCTTCTTAGTTCAGGGTTGTACTTTGTGTCCACTTTCCCTTCTTGGTGCAAATTTTTCTATGGTTTGAAATTGTTCAAGTCCTGTTCCTATGCATGTCAGGACAGTCTCTCTAAGTTCATGTGTATATCAGTCTTCTTGTATGTGGAAGGCACTTTTTCCTTGGAGTCATCTGGCTTTGGCTCTTACAATCTTTCTTTCTCCACTTCCATATAGATCCCTGAGCCATAAATGGATAAGATCTCTGAGCCTTGAGAGGATAATTGGGGCTGCCTTGAGGAGAGACAAGAATTTTACGTATCCTCCACATCCTGCAAGTAGTGACATATCTATTCTGAGGATACCATTTATTTATGCCATTGAACATCAGGAAATTGAGCTAGTGGTGCCCAAATAGATGCTTCACCACTACTGACTACTGTCCTCGTGCTTAAAGTTACTTTGGATATTATTGGAGGGAAAAAATAATCAATCTCCCTAGCTACACAGCCTATGGTCTATAACAGTTGAAGGGACTGGTATCAGCTCAAGGCACCCCAATACCAAGTTTTCAGCACAAAGGAGATTTATTTGCCCCAGATCGGGAAGGAAATAAAAAACAAAGACAGGAAATAGAGGACAAGGGAGAAGGAAAAAGGAGGAAGAAGGGAGCGGAGGGAGGAATATTTGTCCCAGCAGAAGAAAAGATTGCCTCTAGATATAAAGAGGAGATGGATGTGATCCATGGGCAAATGCCAATTTGTAAAAGAAAGGAGAAAACCTTGAGTTAGGGTGAGTTGATTAGTTTTGATTGGCATGCTAATTAAAGTGGCCAAAAGTGGGAGGGAGATCCTGGACCATCATATGCATTGAACCATAAAGTAGAATGAAGTTGTGCTGTTGACAGGAAGTGAATGAAGATCATCATAGCAGACAAAATATGGAAACCTAGAAAGAAAAATGTCATGTTTTCTCACATTTTTAAATATAGATCTCATAATATACATATCGATTGAACTTGGAAGAATGAGTAAGCCTATCTAAGAAAATATGGAGGAAGGAAAGGAAGGATAGAGGAAAACTACCTGATGGAATTATGACACATAAGAATGGAAACGTCACAGAACACGTGAAACTCAAGAAGGATGACCAAAATTCGAATGCTTCACTCCTTCTTTAAAAGGGGAACAAGAATACCCTTGGGAGAGCATACGGAGGCAAAGTTTAGAACAGAGGCTGAAGGAATGCCCATTTAGAGCCTGCCCCACATGTGGCCCATACATATACAGCCATCAAACTAGATAAGGTGGATGAAGCAAAGAAGTGCAGACTGATAGGAACCGGATGTAGATCTCTCCTGAGAGACACAGCCAGAATATGGCAGATACATAGGCGAATGCCAGCAGCAAACCACTGAACTGAGAACGGGACCCCCATTGAAGGAATCAGAAAAAGGACTGAAAGAGCTTGAAGGGGCTCGAGACCCCATATGAACAACAATGCCAACCCACCAGAGCTTCCAGGGACTAAGCCACTACCTAAAGACTATACATGGACTGACCCTGGACTCTAACATGCATAGGTAGCGATGAATAGCCTAGTAAGGGCACCAGTGTAAGGGGAAGGCCTTGGTCCTGCCAAGACTGAACCCCCAGCGAATGAGATTGTTGGGGGAAGGGCGGTAATGGGAGGAGGATGGGGAAGGGAACACCCATATAGAAGGGGAGGGGGAGGGGTGAGGGGGATGTTGGCCTGGAAACAGGGAAAAGTAATAACAATTGAAATGTAAATAAGAAATACCCAATTTAATAAAGAAGGAGAAAAGAGAAGAGAATGGAAACGTACATGAATGTCATCATTATTTACAACTAATATATGCCACAAAAAGAATTAAAAAAGAATGTG
The DNA here is from genome assembly GCF_011064425.1 of Rattus rattus. Lineage (NCBI taxonomy): Eukaryota > Metazoa > Chordata > Mammalia > Rodentia > Muridae > Rattus > Rattus rattus. The sequence goes on along the minus strand of NC_046161.1, from coordinate 32,181,995 downwards.
AATCTGAGCAGTGAAATCCATACGAAGATATAGGTTAATTGAAAGCAGAGCAAAACAGAAGAGGGTCTGTGCGGAAAGTAAAGGTCTGGGAGATTGATCAATACAGGGGAAGGAGCAGTGATTAAAACCAAAGTCGAACTATGTCCATTTATCAGGATGTTGTAAAAAATCACATTGTCTTGTATGGTAACTTGAAGAGGTAAAATAATAAAAAGTAAATAAATTTGTTCAGATACACATTATAAAAATTAAAATGTGATAAATATACACTATGGCATTTTATTCAGTCATAAAAATAATTAAATTATGTTAATGGGAGGAAAAATGAAACTGCAAATAGCTATTTTAAATAATTCAAGGTAGAATAAAAATATAATTTTCACTTATATGCAGAATCTGGTCTTTAAATATTTAAATAAAATATTCATTATATTACATATAATAAAATTTTAAATTAAATAAGGAAATATGACAAGAGAGATAGGCATTTACAAAGAGAGAGTAGGCAACAACAGAGGGTGATGGAAGGAATGAGGAAAAATGACAAAATGTCACATTATCTTCCATATGAAGAATCGATCATTATAACTATGTGCATACCATATATTCATATATATGCACATACATATGTGACATTAAAGTTTAAGATGCTGTTTAGTGGATGGGGAAAAGGGGACCTGAAAGAGTAGAGAATAGAGGATGGGGAGAGTGAATGGTTTTTAATATAGCTAGACCTTATGACTTACACATAATAGTATAGAGAAACTCATTTTGTATGCTAAAATTAATTAAAATAGCTTGTTTGCTTCCCCTATAAGGTAACAACCACAATTGTATATTCCATCAAACACAGTGTTAAGGGTACTCCTCAAAGTTTTTAAATTCAGCTTTAATATGCAAAGTTCAGAAAATGACAATGACAAACATAATGAGAGCCAGGTACAGGTCTATAATTTTAGCACTTAGAAAGCTGAGTTCAGGGGTTGGGGATTTAGCTCAGTGGTAGCGCGCTTGCCTAGGAAGCGAAAGGCCCTGGGTTCGGTCCCCAGCTCAAAAAAAAAAGAACCAAAAAAAAAAAAAATAAAGAAAGAAAGAAAGCTGAGTTCAACATGGTCTGACTGTATAGTAAAGATGCCCAATTCAACCAACTACCCATACAAAAAACAGGTCTAATGAAAATTCACCAAGTGAAATAAATGTGATATTATAGTTGTGAGCCTTAAACAGATAAGGAATGGGAACATAAAACAAAACAAACAAACAAAAATTTCCAAGCCTTGTTCAGGAATAGTATTTCTGTATGTATGCCTAAAATCCAGCAATAGGGAGAAAGGAAGATCATGAGTTGAGACCAGAATGGGCAACAGAGAAAGTTCTTGTCAACAATAATTAAGGAGATAGATAGATGATAGATGATACATAGATAGATAGATAGATCACATATAAATAATAAATAAGCATCAAAAGTAAGTCTGAATAATTCATATACTTTATAATATATTGATATTACTTCACTAATTATCAAAAATGTATATACTAATAAAGAATAACAGTAGAGAAAATGCATGTCAAAATTATCTTCCTTGCTTCTCCTATCCTGAACATTTTTCTATAAATCTAAATTAATTCTGATACTCAAACATCATGTGGGAAAATACACATGAAAGCTAAATGAGATTAACAGTTTAAACACTAAAATAAAACTTTGAGTAAAAGCATCAATAAAATATTCAAAATAAATGCAGAAAGATGATTGAAAAATATTAGAGCTTCAGTGATATATTGGTCGCCTTCAGTCAACCTACTGAACGTTTAATACTCAGAGAGGATAAAATAGAAAAGACAAAAACTAAAAGCGTACCTCAAAATATCTAAAAATAAAAGTTAGATGCCTAAGTATGAGACCCTGGGCTCTTTATAGTGTTTGATAGCAAAGTGACTAAATGAGCTTTTTATCCACTATTGTATCTGAAATAATGAAATACTGGTTCTACATTATTGAGCCCTAACCTCCTATAAACACATCTAACTCTACTGAATAGTGTTCTGCAATATTCTTTTATAACACAACTGCAATTCTCTTTATATATGTTATAAATTATTAACCGACCTAGCTTATTTTTATAAACATTTAAGAATTATATTTTGTGACAAAAATCATAAAATAAGATATCAATTATACAGCATATTAATAAAATTATTTGTGTTTGAGGTAGATAGATGGCTGCTTCTCAAAGTGCTTGTTCCCTGAGCCTGATGACCTAGGTTGTATCTTCTAACCCTATTTCAGGTTGTAGAGCTGAGGTCAAGCATCTGTAATCCTGAGGAACCTGTGGGGGGTGGAGACAGGAGAATCCCTAGAAGTTCACATCCCAGCTAGCCTGGCTTACCCTGGATTAAAGGTATCCTGCTTTGAGCAACTCGTGAAGATTAAAGTAACAGCTGATGGTGAGCCTTCAGTCTTCAAACAAACTTACAAACTACAGGTATTCATAAAATTAATCTAAAATTTAAAATATCCCAGGAGATACAATTTATTAAATATTACTTCAAATAAAATATTTAATTACTAATGAAAATATTTAGTTGTTCTGAAGCACAAATCATCAGGCTCTGTATTTAATTGTTAATGACTATATCTACATTAATTAGAAATCAGTAGGTTCATGATGAGTTTTTCTGATTTTATTTGTTATTGAAAATAAAATTCTTCATACTTTGTTTATGAGTAGCAATGCTAGACAATAGATACTCACTGTGTAGTGAGTAAATTGAATAAAGTAAAAGATCATCAACTTATACAATTATTATGTCAGATGAAACAATATATTTATTCTTTATAGCATGAACATGTAAAATTTATTATTTTATAAATTTAAAATATAAAAATAACTAACAAGAGTCACTATGCAGTGTATTGGACTCAAATGTAATTTTCCTGATTGAAATCATACACATGATCTGGCTACTTGCTATCTTCTACACAGCTCCCTATACTTTTGGTAACTCTGATTCTATTATAAAATGAGAAAGCACCTACTCTTTTTCATTTCGATTTTAGATATGAAAGATTCCAAGGTTTTTTAACATAAAATTCAAATTTTTGAGGTGAGAAATAGTCTAGTTAAGAGAGTAGTAATAATGAAAATTACCTATATATTGATTGCATCATCAATATGGTATCAATCATTTGGATAACATGTTAGGTATGCTGGATTTACAAAAACAAAATTAAATTATCCATAGTTTATAAAGGGAGTTTAGCAACTTACACGTTGAGATTAAAAAGATCTTCACTGAAATTACCAAGAAAATTTAGGTATTCCAAATTCTTACAGGATTATTTATTCCAATTAAAATTTGTCTTCTCTCTGAAACTTAATAAATGATTTCCTTAACGCCACCTTGACATCTTTGTTCCTCAAACTGTAAATCAAAGGGTTGAGCATGGGCCCAACATTAGTGTAGAAAACTGAAGATATTTTTCCTTGTTCCATAGATCCAGAAGAATATCTAAGATACATGAATGCAGCTGATCCAAAGAAAAGAGAAATCGCCATGATGTGAGAGCTACAGGTGCTGAAGGCTTTTGACCTTCCTTGTGTGGATTTGATGTTTAGAATGTTGGCAAGGATGAAAACATAGGAAATGAGGATCGTACAGCTAGGGACTGTGATGTTAATACCCACAACTATGAGAACAACCACCTCATTGACATAAGTGCTGGTACAAGAAAGTTGGAGGAGAGGGAGAATGTCACACAAGTAATGGTTGATGAGATTGGCATTACAGAAAGTCAGTCTGAGCATGCAGCCTGTGTGGACAGAGGCTCCAGCAAACCCCATCCCATAAGCAGCAAAAGATATAATGGAACAGACCTGAGGGGACATGGTGACCTTATAGAGCAGTGGATTGCAAATGGCCACATAGCGATCATAGGCCATTGAAGTCAACATGTAGCATTCAGAGATGACAAAAAAGAGAAAGAGAAACAGCTGAGTCATGCACCCCTCATAGGAGATAGAGTTCTTCTCAGAGACAAAGTTCATCAGCATTTTGGGGCTGAAGACGGAAGAGTAGCTGAGGTCAATGAAGGAGAGGTTGAAGAGGAAATAGTACATCGGGGTGTGCAGATGAGGATTGAGGCCAATCAGGATAATCAAACCAATGTTTCCGGCCACTGTGATAATGTAGATTATTAGAAACAGGAAAAAGAGAGGCAGCTGGAGCTCTGGACAATCTGTCAAACCAGCAAGGACAAACTCAGTCACAAAGGAACCATTTCCAGCCAGCATGCTTACCATTGAAAATCTAGGAGAGAAGAAAATTTTAATGAATGGACCAGCTCTGTTCCAAGATTTTAACATCAGCTGAATTTAGCACAATTGACAAAAGTTATGTTTTGTCATCTGAATAAATTATCACACTCTCCTTTTATGGCAAATACGAGTTAGCTCATGCTTAGCTTTATAAGTCGAATACTAAAATAATATTTTTCTATCTTTGCCTCAACTTATCGAGATAATCTGCCCTACTCACATTCATATGTATTAATAAACTTAGGTGGTGGTATGTGGTTTATAAAAAAACACTCTTTGATCAGGTCCTTCAACTTCAATCCCTTAGTTACATTATACATTCTAGTTCTCCTGTGGTGTACATAAACAGTGAATTCTTGTAGCATCATCAGCCATAAGACTCTTTCCTCACAGTGTGAGGAAAGGTTTCCATAGATTCTATGAAGCTAACAATTTATAGCAGGTGTAGAGGACATTCACAATAGCTTAAAATTTATCTTCTTAATAATATAAGAATTAATTATATTCCTCAGTGTTTCTTCCCATTTTCCTCTACTCTAACCTATCTTCACACAGGGATGGAGAAATGTTTTGCTTTCAAAGTTTTATAGAGGCATAAAAGGGAAAATAGTAATTAATGTGGGTGTGGGTTTCATTAATGATACATATTTTAATGCTCAAACTATTCTTGTTATAAATAAAATCTTTCTGTACATGGTACTTTAATATTTCCTTAAGATAAGTACCCACTCCCTGCTATGATAGCTTTGTATTTCATGTGTCACCTGGAATTATTATGCTTCTCTTGCTCTTTGACTGGAGATAAAAACCAACACATCAAAGAGGAAACACATACATACAACAACAGAATCTGAGCTCTGTACTACTGATCCAATGTTTGTCTATTGTTATTGTTTGTTTTTCAATGGAATAAGTACTCTTTTTTTATACATAAATGTAATTGCAGAAATGAATAAAAATGAATGAACTCACCTTTTCTTATTTTTGAACAGCCCTTTCAATATACTGAGCTCATCTCCAATATCCAGGACGTAGAATTAGCATCAAATACCAATTAAAGATGGCCAGATGTCATCACTAAATTCTGTGTGTTAAAAGTGTCACAGCACACAGATCTCATGATTTGCAACTCACTCTGAGATATGAAAAACACTAACTAATCATTTTCCCAAAATGGGTGAAAGAAAGTCTATATCACTCTAGAGCCACCACTTAAATAGAGCACACAGACTGATTGTAATCTTTTGGATATGATTAGAAATCCAGAAACAGGTTCCCCTAAGGAATACTCAGTGGTGATCAAGAAGGAAAGGAAAAAACAAGGTCTATGTTTAAATCCCACTTTGTCATAGTACACTTAGTATTTTCATCAGGGATTATCTAGTCCACTGGGTATAGACTTAGAAAAGATGTAACTACAATTAACACCATTAAATTTTTCACTGATTCTGTCTATGAAGTGAATTAGTTTTAGTCAAAAATCTGTATCTGATTGATCTAAATTTTGTGATGCTCATCTTTGTAAATTTATTATATATTTATCATAGAAAGTGAGAATTACATCTAATAAACTTTAAACATATTCAACTCATACTGTTCTATTTCACATCTCTCTAATTTTTTTCTCTTCTACAACCCTAATAGTACCCTGTTCACATCTATAAACTTTTATATTTCTCTATAGAGCCCACATGCAGCATGATGATTCTCATTTCCATCCACTTTTCACACAAATAAAATAATTGTGATACTACTTATAAATGAAGTGATAAACATACAAAATGTATAATGTCATATGATCTTTATTTATGCATAAATTGATGGCCAACTTAGTGTTGAATTACACATATATTAGGCATGGAAATAGGCAATTTGTTCTTAGGCATTGCTACTTTACAAATATATAAAATTGGAATGGTCCTTCACTTCATGCCACTTTTTTCAGATTGCATTGGTCATAAAAATCTTTATGCATAATAGAATAAATTTAAATAGGTAAGCTATATTCGTAATTATGAGCAACCATTTCTAAAAAACATGACTTCACAATTTATACCTATACATAGAAATTTACTTATGAAAGATATGTACATTGTTATATCTTTTAAGTAAAACTTGATACATTGAATGGATTTTAATGTAAAAGCTTGTAACATGAAACTACATGAAAACACTGCTAGATTTAGTGTTTAAAGTTCATTACTGATACATTCCAGAGAATTCTCTGTTAATTTTAATAAATATATCAGAAGAGATTTAAATTTTTGAAAACTATATTTAAGGTAGGTCATTAAATACTTATTTACTACAGCTATTATTTCATTCAATAAGCAATTCATTAATTTTATTTATATCATTAATATTGCAATTATGTTAATGTATATACTGATAATATACACAAGTCATTTTGAGAGTGTAAAGAAAGTTAAATAAGTAGTTAATACATAAGACTCAGCTCTTATGTGTTATTTGTAATAGGGGAGTTAACTATAGTTAGTTGAGGCATCAGTGTTTATGTAGAGAAGCCAGTAAGTATTCAAAATCTATTGATGCCCATTTGACAAAATATGTCTCAGAACAGTCCACATAGACATCTGAAGGCTGTCAACTTTCAAAAAATGGGAATATTTAAATACCTGAAAATATTCTGACTCCTTACACACACTTACACACACAAACACACACACACACACACACACACACACACACAGGCTTACACACTACTAGATGAGATAAGTTTTTCATTACACCAAATGAAAGATATAAAAAGAGAAATGAATATTTTTCATGCCTGGATAGGCTATGCACACACGTATGTGAAATGCCATGCAACCATGTTTGGAGGGTTCAATGGGCAGTGAGAAAGAACCACTTGGTAAAGATATGCAGGGTGGTAGAGCATTGGAACCCTGATTGTTGGACTGATATAAGAAAATCAAAACAAGGTCCTTAAAATTATTTAATAGTAATTCACATAAAATTTTTAAAGCGACATAAAAATTATTTTCATACAACTTCTGCTTATAGTGACATTAGAAGTATAAAGCAATAGCAAAAGTAAGAAACTGACATTGGTCCAATAATGTTAACTAGACAACAAATGTTATTAATCAGGAGCTCTGTGGAGGGCATGTTTGCAGGTCTTGGCAGAGATTTGTGGAACTCTATGTTCCACATGGAGTGCACCGATCCTACAAATATTACTACCAAACTGACCATAATCAAGATACAGTATTATTCTATCAATATAAAACAACACCGCCATATAGACTATATATAATATATATATATATATATCTGCACTGCTAACATCATCATCTTATTCTGTCAACTAATGATCTCGTCATCATCTCTACAGTATGACTAACTTGAGGATAATAGAAGGATTCTTACACCATGTGACTTCTGGATATGCTGTTATGGATTTACAGTTATCTTAGTTATTTTGTTTTGCTTTGCTTTGCTTTTTACTACACATAATGTCTTTAACGTCTCTGTAAGCTTTGGCATCTCTGAAAAACCAGTTGCTTCAATTGCTGAAAAACATTCTATTTATGATTATACAAGTTTTCCATGCTAGTCAGAACAGCGTAAGAGTATTTGGTCCTTGTATCATAACACGGCTGTGTGTATAGACAATATTTCCAAAACAGAAGCTGGAGTACCACAGTTGAGTTTATCGACGTTAGCATTCCCAAGAGTTTCACCATTCTCGTTATTAAAAGAATAGGGAGATATAATCCAGTCTCAGTTCTGGAATCTCTTTGGTGACGAGAGCTGGCAAGTTGGAACTCTATCTCTTTGATGATTTGAAGATTTCATTAGGATTGCCTTCATGTATCTTAGGAATGATCCACTGCACTAGGTTTCCATGCTACTCTTTAAATGTATCTCAATTCTAGCTGTCTCTCTATGTATTCTCATTCCCTTCCCACCTGATCCTCCTGTTCTACCCCAGTGCTGCCAATTCACTTCCTGGGGAGATCTATGTGCAACTTCAGTCCTTTCTGGTATATCAAAACTCTCTGAATCTACATATTATAGCATGTTTATTATTTATTTAATGGCTAATAACCACATATAAACAAATACATGTCATACTTGTCTTTCTACATCTGGGTTACTCTGGTTAAGATGAAATTTTCGGGTTCTATCAATTCCTCTTCAAAATTAATGATGTCATGTTTTTGTTTTTGTTTTTTTTAAGATTTATTTATTTATTTTATGTACAGCATTATGTACAATAAGTTCTAAAAGAAATGTCTCCACCAAATCCCTACCTCACAGCTCAGGAAACCCAGCAGACGAGCAGAAGAGGAGGCATAAAGAGTGTAAGAACCAGAGGAGATGGAAGATACCAGAAGAAAGCCCTTTAAATCAACTCCTGAGCTCATGCACACAAACACTCTCTCTCTCTCTCTCTCTATATATATATATATATATATATATATATATATATATATATATATATCTTGTATTATATAGGACTACAGAGTGTGAAAATGGGTTAATGTTTGTGTCTTCTGACTTCTCTTGCACTCTTTTTTTTTCTGTTGTTTTGCTTTTTCCAACTACGATATGATGGGTTTTGTTATATTTCATTATATTTTATTTTGTTATGTTTTGTTACTATCTCTTAGAATTCTGTTGTTTTCTAATGTGAAACATAAAGGACAAGAGGATCTGGATAAGACAAGAGGATCTGGATAAGACAAGAGGAAGAGAAGACTTTGGAGGAGATGAGGGAAGGAAACCACACTCAGGATATATTATATGTAAAAAAGATCTATTTTTATTAAAAGAGAAAAATATTGGGAAAGGGAATTAAATACAAGTGAGCTCTGATCTGTTCCATAATTATGTGTTGTTAAAAAACATAGTTATTACTTATAATCAAACTAAACAGGAACAGAGACTTGGGAAGTTAAAAACTGCAAACAATGAAATATATAGCATTTTTGACACAAGGACCTTCAATTAAAAATGATCTCACACTTAAAACATGAAATACATATCAGTCTATCTCTATATATGCACGTACATATACATTTTAAATGAAATAATTATTACATCTGTGCTGACAATGCTTCCCCTAAAAGACATAGGCGATCAAACAAAAATGCCAGTGTCAGGAATAAAGAGACCCATTTTGAGTTGTTGGCCAAGGAAATGCAATACACTCTAAAAAGTTTATAGAGAACTGCTGTTGCCCTTGGTTGCCTCTGAGAAGTTGAAAACAAGATGCCTTGATGAAGACACTACACAGTTCAGACACAAACTTGAAAAAACTGGTCAGCATCTGACCTGAAATCCTACCCTACAAGGACTAGCCTCCATGGTATTGCAATGTGTTATTTGAGTTGCCAAGGAAGAGAAGCAACCAATATTCTGAACCAGCAGTGAGCCCGATGAATCACAACAATGACCAACATGGCAGCCTTAAAGTCAAAAGTAACACCTCTTATCTAGAAGGTAACCAGAAGCTGTCTAAATGGTCAGCTCACTAGGAGGAAATTATGCTTGATACTTGAAACCTAGTCAATACCAACAGCTAGTGAGGCTATGGATCTTAAAGCAGAAGGTACAATCACTGCTTTACTAAAACAGCATAATTATTACCTGCATTCTAAATACTTATCCTTGTACCCATCAAAATATACAGCGTTCACCACCCATCAAAGAAGCTTTCATTTGCAGTAAATGAAGACCACTACAGAAACCTACAAGTACTCAAAAAAATAGAGAACAATTGATCTTTAGTTTCAAGTCCCAATCTTCCTACACGTAAAGCTCAGAGAACATAGGAAAGAGGGGGCAGTAAGATTATGAGCCAGAGTACCAGGAAATCTTTCGAGAGATTGAGTCTCCTAGAAAGGAAACACCCATCATAGTTCAATAATAGGCCTATACAAGGCTTGCAAAAGAAAAACAGCATGTTAATGCACATGCTAATGTGGGAGGGAGAAATCTGATGTGCTCCCACACCCAGACAAAGAAATGCTTACATTGAAAACGAACTAGCCTTCTCATGGCAAACTCCCTTACTGGTTACTGAATACCAAGTCATCTACCCTGAAATCATATGTGCAAGCAACACTCAAAGGATTCAGGGAATAGACAGATGATGATGATGATGATGATGATGATGGTGGTGGTGGTGGTGGTGGTGGTGGTGGTGGTGGTGGCCCATTTGACGGGCCCGGCGGCCCGATGATGATGATGATGATATGTGTGTGTATGACAATTAGATAGATAGATAGATAGATAGATAGATAGATAGATAGATAGTGTCAGTGTGTGTGTGTGTGTGTGTGTGTGTGTGTGTGTGTGTGTGTGTGTGTGTGTGTAAAGAGGCCATACATTTGAGAGATAATTTAGATATGGGGAGAAGCTAGGGGAGGGGGAAGGACAAAAGGCAATAATGTAATTATATTTTAATTAAAAATAAATCTCTCTCCATGCTCCAGCTTACAAGATTGGTATGTTACACAATAATGGGCCCAGTCATGACTACAGCTAAGTTTCACAGAGCATTGTCTCATTTGTGACCTGGTATAAGCAATTGTATCATGCAGCATTTCTACTGAAGTGTTACTCTAAATGACAGGTAAGCAGACTTTGCTACCCTGAAATCATAGTTACATATAGAGCAAACATTTTTTATCTCTATGTTTAGTAGCATATTTCATTTTTCTGCACCTATTTCTTTTAAATTGAATTCCTTCCAAGAGAGATGAGTTTCCTAAGACTCAGTTTTATATGAGTGTGCAGCTAATAATTTTAATTATAAATATTATTAAATTGGAGTTGATTTAAATACTGAGCTATTTTATTTACCTAGGTCAATGAAAGCAGTTAAACTTGTAAAAAGCCCATTTGCTAAGATGTAACTCAATAGATAAAGCACTTGCTGTGTAAAAGTGAGGACTGGAGGACAAACCTAAGAATCGACATAGTTTCCAGGTCGGTACCTTGATATGCCTGTAGTTGCAGTACTCAGAAGGCAGAGACAGGATATCTTTGTACTAAAATAGCTATCTAGACTAGTTATAGTGCTGTGTTTAGATGTCAATTGAGAGATTCTAACTCAATGAATGTATGGATACTGGTCGTGAAAATCTGATATCAGTCTCTGGCATCTTAATGCACACACATGCACATGCACATCTTGTGTGTACACCCACTCATATGAACTCTAACTATATACACACGCAAATGGCATAAGCCCATTTACTTCACAGAACTGAGCCATGCTGTGTTCTGATTTGTTTTGCACCAGGATTTGCTCTTGACAAGAAAAGAATCCTCAGATAGCATTTCCATCTTAAACTTAAAACTCAGCATTTACTTTTTTGTCTAAGTACATTTTAGGTTTGGGTTTTACACACCTGACCCTGTGTCCTTACGAAATGGTGCCTGTCAACTAAAACATATGTCTGTTAGAGGATTTCAAATCAGTTTTCACAAATGTAATATGTCATG